>NC_056528.1:1984759-2019528 GCF_019175285.1 Sceloporus undulatus | reverse complement strand
CCCATTGTATATCGTGGGACTTGATAGCCAGCCCATCATCCGCAGCTCTGCTCAGGTCTTGCAAATGCAAGACTCTTGCAAGCTACTATGGTTTCCTTGATGGGATTTGCTTATTCTTTGCAGCAACGTACAATAAAATTTGGCTCATAGCAACCCTAGGAATGAGAGAAACCCAAGCAATCCCATCATCCACAGCTCTACTGTTCAGGTCTTGAAAAGCCAGGGCTGTCAATGGAGCCCATCCTTGGCAAAAGGAAGGAATAAAGTGGCAACCCATCTAAGAACCACAGTGATCACTGTATTGGGGACTGGATTAGAACAGATCTCATTTGTTTCTCCTAATTATGACCCTCCCTTTTCTTCCCTTTGTTTGATTTCAGGATCGAGAAGGAATTAGGATTGAATTAGGACTAAACCATCCTCCCAATCTCCCTCTTCATCCCATCTGGACCTTTCCTTCCGAAGGATCTCAACATTCGCTGCCGATTTCCGAAGACGCTCCAAAACCCGCCTTTCTCAAAATATCTCCAGAAACGACCGGAAAACTTCTGCCTATTTATTTATTTATTAACTTATTTATTAATGACTTGACCTTTTGGTTTATTGTTTATCTCTGCCTTTCTTTTTTCTCTTTCTCGCTCTCTCGTTTTTGTTTTCGTTTTCTAAAAATAAATAATAAAAATTGAAAACTTTCAGCACTGGAGACCATTGATTTATATATTAATATTAATAATAGTAATAATAATAATAACAACACTTTGACGCTATTAGATTGAATCACTTTTGTCTCCCTTCACTTTTTTGTGAAGCATTCGGAGAGATCTGGTGCCACGACAAACTACAAATCCCAGGATTCCCTGGCATGGAAACATGGAACTTAAAGTGGTGCCAAACTGGATTATTTCTGCAGTGCGGATGCGGCCCAAAGTCATGGCAACCTGAGATTTAACAGAAGGTTTCTGGAGCAAAGCTTCTCTATTTGGATTTGCTTCCCAAAATTTTATAATCTCCTAGTTTGCTTCTTGCAAAAATCAAAGCTTTGGTTCATCTAACCCTGCATCCGCACTAGAGAAATAATCCAGTTTGGCACCACTTTAACTGCCATGTTTCTATCATACAGAATCCTGGGATTTGTGGGTATTCAGCCTGGTCTTCCTGGGCAATCTGGTGCCTCGTCGAACTACAAATCCCAGTATCTTGCAGGATGGAGCCATGACATTTAAAGCGGTATCAAACCACATTAACTCTGCAGTGTGTAGATGCACCGCTAAGCTAATATTCCTGCAAAATGCACATTATCAGGACTGTAGGAAGAGTATGCAAAGGGCAAAAATCAAAAGCTACAAGGAGTAAAGTGGCTTTTGTTTTTAATGGAAACCTAAGCAAAGAGATGCGAAGTTACTTTATTGGCATTTCATTACATATATTTATATAGCACCATAGGCTTTACATAGCGCTTTACAAACTGTTTGTAGTTGCTTCCCAAAGTTGACAGGTCTTTCCAGGGCCATTTTAGCAGGAGTTTCCCCAAATCTGATGCCATTTTCTCTTATCAGTCGTAAGATGGTTCTTTCCCTCTCCAAAAAACAACAGGAAAACAATAGAAAAGCAACCGGGAATCAGAAATGCAATGAGTTACTTTTCCAACAACACAACAACCACATTTGGTTTAAGAAAACCAACAACTTTTCCAAACTCATTGCATCCAAACTCATTGCATCCCCTTAATTTAAAATGGCTGCCCAGAGGGCTCCGGATTTTAGCTGGGTTTTGCATCCAAGGCTTGCAAAAGGGTCTCCGTCGCATCCGTACCTTTTGAGGCCAGGCTTCAGTTTAGACATCCTTGCAGGGAAAAGTAACTCCAATGTACATCTGAGCATAAAAACCATGATGCAGAAGAGGCAGAAAGACAGGCGGAGGCATGCCTTGCTAAGCCAGAGACCCATACCATCATAAGCCGAGTCTATACCCTTTTAAACCAGTTCCATGTAGACTGGTACCCTGTTAAACCAGTTCCTTGGAGACTCATGCCTTGTCAAGCCCTTAGAGACCGATGCCCTGTTAAGCCAGGCCCTTGCACACTTATACCCCTCTTAAGCCAGGTTTACACCTTGCCAATGGTTCACAGACTCATGCTCCATTAAGACAAGCTCATTCCCTGTTAAACCAGTTCTTTGCGGACTATCCCCTATTAAGACAGGCCCTTACAGACTCATACCCTGTTAAGACAGGTTAGTACCCTGTTACAAACTTATACCTCATTAAACCAGACCATTGCAAACTCATACCTTGTTAAGCCAGGCTCATACCATATTAAACCAGTCCATTACAAACTCATACCCTGTTAAGCCAAGCCCTTACAAACTCAATAGTTTGTATCATGTTAAACCAAACCACGACAAAAGCACACAACTAGTTGCAACTTGCAAGGCTCTTTCTGCTTTAAAAGCGAAGCCCATTCTTTCCAACGTTTTAGGGATAAAAACATGTCAACATGTTCAGCTTTTGATTTATATCCCCCGACATAAAGACAGGCCTTGATCCCACTGGGTCCAGAAGTGCGCATGTGCTTCATTTATGCTCCGACACCTTGATCGAAAAGCCAAAGGGGCAATCCAGCAAAACCACAGATTTGACAAATAGAGTTGTCTATACATTGCTACTAGGAGCAATTCTAAACTTACCTTAATGGCCGCAGTGTGCAAAAATGATGTGGAAACTGGTCCAAGTGACGCCGGTGTGTGGTAATAGACGGCCAAAGTTGTGAATGCGGAAGAGAAGAAAAGCTAGGAGAGGATGCAGCCGTTTGCTAGATAGACAAAGATGGAGAGCTTTCTCCCACTTTGTAGCATTAAATGGCTGCACATTACTTTTCAGTCCAATTTGCAGCAATTGGGAAAAGCTGGGGGCAAAAAGGGTTGGAGGAGAGCAAAACCCGGACAATAATGGGACGACAAGAGGATTCATTGGGATTTTTCCAAACTGAGAAACTGTTTAGAGGGTATGACTGTTGCACTGATGTTTACCTTTGGAGGGAAGAGAGCTGGATAAAAGAGACAAAGAACGGCAACGCTTGCAAATCATGCACCGGCACAGTGTTGTGGTTTGAGCATTGGACTATGGAGTCTATCACACGAAGGAGATCAGGAGTTTGTCCCATAAACATCCCGGAACAATTGCGTAATTGACGCTTAATGGTTTCACACAACGTCGCACAAAGCACCATTAAAGTGGTCACAAAGAAGCATTAACGCGCATCTTTATGCCTTCGGGATTTCAGCGACAATGCATTTCTGATATTGCTTTATTTGTGCAATTGCGTGTGATAATCATTTGCACAATTACCATTTTCACTTTATTTGCAGGATGCTTTAAATGGTCTTTAATCTCTCCTTAATGCCAAAATTAGCCCCAGTGATAAATTCCAATGAGTCTGGAGACCAGGGTTTGAATGATGGCTCAGCCACAGAAAGCCACTGGGTGACCCTTGGTCGAGTCGCACCCTCTCAGCCTCAAAGAAAGGCCCTCTGAGCAAATCTTGCCAACAAAACCCTAGGAGATGATAAGCATGATAAGATGACAGCAACACAACAAGATGGTGGCCAGGCGAAAGGCTCCAACAGACGGAGCGAAAGTCGGCAAATGAAACCTTTTACAGGTTAAGTAAATCCTTGGGATGGGAAATGTTTGGGATTTATACCTCAATCTCATTGGAGAGGCCGGGTATAAATAATAATGATAATGATAATAATAATTATTATTATTTCAGAGTTTTTGGGATTTGGGAATGTTTGCCTATCTGTAATGAGATATCTTCGGGACAGGAACCAAATCTACACATGAAGTACATTCACATTTGCTATACATCTCATAGACATAGCCTGGAGGACATGTTAGACCATATTTTAACATGCCTTTGTGCATGGAACAAGAGCACATGTGTCACTATCTCAACCATGGACAAAAAGCATTGGTCTTTGGAATATTTTGGCATTGTGGATAAGGGAGACTCAACCTGGACCACGCTGGTAAAAAGATGCAATGCAGACACATCCAATTGCAGGGTATTAAAAGGACTACATCTCCAAAATTGACCCCGGAGGTTTGGGAATCCAGAGGTTTGCCAAGGCAGCTCCAGAGTTTGCTTGCCCAAACCCTCAATTTTTTGTTTGCCAACCAACCCATTGCGCATGATGTTCCCGGCGTCGGAGCATCCGATAGTCTCCTTCCCAGAAGATATAGAAAGGACAAGCTGTTTGGGGAGCATCTCTCACACCTCGGACGTGCGAAGAGATGAGTCAAGAGGAATGTGTGGATCATGGGTCCCGTGGTTGTCATTCCCGCAATCCACCTTCCCAGTGACAAGATGGATGGCTTTAAAAGGGAATTATTGGCCAGCTTGGGCATCTCCGGCCCCTTATCTAGAACGGCGATGGTATGCGGCTTGGTCCGTTCCTTGGGTGTTGGCTTTGCAGGGTATAAAGATGGGGCGGAAAGGAGGATGGAAATTACAACCACAGTGCTGGAAAGGACTGTCAGCAGCACCATGGGATCGCTTGTCGTTCTGTTCATCCTTGTTGCAGTAGCCCAGCTTCATGGGAAAGCCAACGCTCACCTCCACTCTGGGTCCGAACTGGCTGAGTTGAAGGTAAGACATAGTTGGATCACCTTTTGGGTCTTCAAAGTATTTCTAATCTGTTTTAATATTTAAGAGACAGGGATCGACCCAACTGAAGTTGGATGCGGCGATGCCCAAACTTTGTTCCTCTGAAATGTTTTGGACTTCAGCTCCCATAATTCCTTACATTGACCAAGATGGCTGGGGCTTCTGGGAGTTGACGTCCAAAACATTTGGAGCACCAAAGTTTGGGCAATCCTGAAATGCAACTGTAAGATGTTCATCAGGATAATTGATTGCAGTGCTTTATCAATGATTTGATAAGGCTTAAAAGTGATTTACGGAGTAGCTGTGTTTTGCAACTAGCCAAGATTTCAAGTGCCTTTTTGCCATTTCGGTGGCCTCCTCTTCTTCGTCTCTCAGGATCTTCTGGAGCATTTGGAAGACAAGCTTGGAGAAAGAGAGGCTGAGTTTGTGCCTGGTTTTAATGAACCCGACGACGCAATGGCCGGAGACGCTTCCCAAAACGTCGCCGACTGGGACAACCAAGATGCCCGGCCGATGAGCCAAGGTGGCATCGAACGTGGCAACTGGCAACCCCCGGAGAGAGTGGCCACCACAAGGAGCAAGTTCAGAGGTCTCTTCAATGCTCCCCGAAGCTTACAAAGGTCCTCCGGTTGCTTTGGCCAACGGATGGATCGGATCGGGGCCTCCAGCGGACTTGGCTGCCGCAGGAACCGGGTACGTTGTTGTTTGCGTCTCCTCCCTTATCAATACCTTTTGCCATCCGGAACACATTTGTGTGCGTGTTTGTCTAGAAAATAAAAAGCCAGGTTTGGGGGAGCATTGATGTTGGGGTGCCATGCGCTCCAAACAGAATGCATGTTTCCTAAGGGTTTTGCAAATCAGGGTTCTTTTTAACGCTTAACACATTAAACTTGGCAGCTTCTACAAGGTGTATGGCAACTCCAGAAGGTTTCCAGGGCAAGTGGTTCATCTTTAGGGGGTGCCTAAGAGAAGACATTAGGATGCAAAAAATAGAGCCCAGGGGCTACATTTCAGGTTTCCTTGGCCAAATTCCCTCAGAGGTTTGCCCTTCTCTGAGGCTGAGAGCATGCAACTTGCCGAAGTTCACCCAAATCCTGGGCTCCCAGAGTCCTAGTCCAACATCCAAACCATGATGGCCCTATCCTAGTTTTCATGGAAATATTTGTTTGGGATAGTAGTGGTTTTTGCATGAGGTTGAAACAGTATGACTTAAGGCCACCCAGTGGGTTTCCAGGTCTGAGCAGGGATTCGAACCCTGAGCTCCAGAGTCCAATGCTCAAACCACTACACTCCCCAAGTTCTAACTGGATGTAAATATGGTTCTTTGCTCTCTTTCTTTTGGCAGAACTGATGCTAAACCCAAAGGCAAACTCTCTCCCTTCCATCCCTGATGCCAACCATCAACTCCTGAACTTTCTTCCACTGGATCTTCTACAAAGACCATCTAACCATCTCTTGTCCCAAAGCCGGAAACTTTCCTCCTACTGCAACACCCATTATTCTGTTGCCACTTACCTGAAATTCAAGACACAGGAACGGATGCAAGGGGGAAACATCCAATCAATAATCATGTATTGATCAATGTGTTTCTCTTGTCCTATGGATTTAAAAGACAGACCAAATGCAGTGCCCTTCGCCCCACACAGTCCGCACCAGGCATTTAACCAGGTTCAGTACCACCGACAGAGGTGGCATTTTGTCTTTAAACTCTGTTTGCCAATGCATGGGGCTTGCTAGGAAAGATGGGTGTTTCAATATCCCCTGTTTTTGGCTTCTTAAATGCCTACCACTGCAATGCAGGAGGAAGCGGGGTTTGAGCCAGGAAAATGCCAACCTAAAAAGTGGCACCTTTCCCCCTTTTGCAGAGGATGCCTCTGTGGGTTCTGCCTTGAGTCCCTGGAAGAAAGCAGGATAAAAATAAATGAAATAGATAATAATAATTATTATTATTATTTTGGGTGGCCAAGGGAAATCTATCCTAAATACCTAACTAACCCAGTCGGTTGCACAGCTTTTTCCATAGCGGACCATGGCACCCAAAGCAATTCCAGTTCCCCAATGGTGAACCAGTTTTGCACCCTGGTTAGAAAAGAAATCCCAAAGCAAACCTGGGAATGATGCCAGTGCTGAGATGTGTCTGGACTTCAACTCCCAGCAGCCTTTGCCAATGATGAAGGATGCTGGGAGTTGCAGCTCAATTGTGATTTAGAAGCATGCATGAATCTCACCCTTGTAATATAGAAGAATCCCATCACTGGAAAGTATGGAGAGAGAATGAGGAAAGACATCACTGCCAGCAAGATCCAGAAAATACACAAAGACACCGGTGGAAGTTGTTTTCAATTGTGTAGTGTCCGGGTTTCGGTTTATTTCTGTTTCTTTTAAAGACGACATTCATGGTTGAATAACACAAATACAAATTAATCATAATAATAATAAAAATTCATCAGCACGGGATTTTAGAAAAATAAACATTTATCGACACGGCGGAATGACGTTTCCATGATCCGGCATCCATACCGAAATAATAATTGTAGTAATAATAATAAAAAAGCAAAGTGCAACCTGCAAGGCGTACAAAAAGTAAAACTGGGTTAAATTAAGGAAAGGTCGGAACGGTTAAACTTTGGAATGGCTCCAATAAGCGAAAGGAGAGACAGGGTTAGACCTCAGTATTGCAAGGTAATACTGTGTTAAGACAGTGGTCCTCAGCCTTTTTGGACTTCGGTTCCCAGAATCCCCAGCTACTAGGGCTTCTGGGAGTTGAAGTCTAAGACATTTAGGGGAGCAAAGGTTTGAGAACTACTGGTCCAAGGGTTGAGAAAGTAGGGAATGCAACACCATCACTTTCCCATCTTCCACAAACCTTAACTTAATACTGATATAGAGACTTAGTGCAACTTGCCCATTGGGAAAAATCTAGATTTATAGTTCTCCCATGGAATAGAGATGAGTTCCTTATTTGAGAAGAAGCCTATGAAACAGGACAGAACAACCTTTTGCAATTTAAGACAAACACCATCTACCCACATGAGTCCCAAAACCTCAAGAAATCCCTACCCTCCCATTGCGATGGACTACAATGTCCAGCACCTTGAGAGATGTACTCTATGGCCCATCATGCAGTGATGGAATGCTGTCACAAACAACCGCATCTGTGGGAAGCCATTTGCAGTCCGTGCCGTGAGAGATTTGGAAATGCATTGCAACATATTGCATTGCAATAAATAGTTTAACATTCTGCAAAAACAACACAGATCTACTCTTCCTTCTGGTATAGATGATATACTTTCAGACTGAGATTGACTACAGCTCCTATCAGCCCCAGGAAACACAGGCAAGGATTCTGGGAGGTTTTTTTTTCCTTTGAATACAAGGGCAAAAAACATACAATTTTACAACACAATTGCTCTGTGTAGGATGGTACCAAGTGCGCAGACCATGTTAGGTGTGCAAAATGTGACAGCCAACTTGGTGTTCTCATCATGGTTTACAACTCCCAGAATCCTTGTCTGTTCCGCCTGGTGCTGATAGGAGCTGTAGTCCAAAGGCCCCGAAAGGCCTTAGTTTGGCTTACCCTTGCTCACTAACACAGGAATCCTTTAACATTTATGTAAGTGCTGGACAATCTGGTGCCTCCCAGTGCTTTGCAGACCACAACTTCCATCAGCCCCAGCCAGGGTGGCTAATGGTCAAGAGTTCTGGGAGCTGCAGTCCCAGAGACCAGAAGGGCACCCAGTTGTCCCTAGAATGGACTTGCGGATCCGCCGACAGGTTTCACTCAAAGGAATGCAAACCAATTATACCTTTCCAAAGAGAACAGAAGGTGAAACCCCAAAGGGAAAAAGAAGCAGAGAAAGGTGTTTATCGGAGAAAAGGTTTGGACCCTAAACTCTTCGTCCGAGGCGTTTCCTTCGGGGAAGGATAGCTGCGCATCCCCCAAACTCCCACATACACACATACCCTTGAGCGGCCCAGGACAACATGATTCAAGTGTTAACAGCATCCCAGATCATCTCCAAAAGCCCCCAGGCCGTTTGTCACCTTGACAAGGCAGCGACCAACTCACACACTCCGTCAACACAACTGACAACGCTGCGGTGCGTGTCGTTTTTCCGCAAAGCGCCCCAACGGCGTCTGAGCAGCGCCGGGGTGCCAAAGGATGGGATTCGAAGCAGCTAACAAGACAGGGCAATGTGTTATCCGAACCCTCCAGGGCTCCAGAGATGGAGAGGAAAAAGAGCGATGGAGAGGAACTGGTCTTTAATTGGTCCCACATCTGGACAGGACCAGAAAACATAGTTCATGGCGTCCCAGAAAGATGCGCAGAAGAAACTAACTTTGTGAAACAGGTCGGGCATTGAAAAGATCTTGCTCTGTACCAAGATGAGGATTTGGGAAGAGCAGGATTCGAAACTACCTCCTTTGGGGGCAAAGATTTAATTTAAGGTTTGGGTTTTTTGGACCCCTAAGCTTGCATTAGTCCTCCATCTTTCCATTAAATATGACATTTTTGCCATAGATCCACTATGGATGCTTGTTTAATATTATTATGACCAATCTTTCCAGGGTTCCTTTCCCAACATTAATGGGACCGATCTTTCCGGGGTTCAATTTTCCAAATGCGGCTGCATCCGCACTGCAGAAATAACCCAGTTTGTCACCACTTTGACTGCCATAGCTCAATGCTATGGGATTTGGGGGTTTGTTGTCTGGGGAGACATTTAGTATTTCTGGGTCAGAGAGCTCCGGTGCGGCAACAAACTACAATTCCTAGATTTCCATTGCAGTTAAAGTGGGGTCAAAAGTGGATTATTTCTGCCATGTGGAGGCAACCTAATTGCAGGCTCCCAGGGCCAAATTGCTAAGAAAAGAAGTTTGTGTATATGTGTGTATGTGCATGTGGGTCTCTTTCACACTACACAATTGCAACATGTCCATCCCACTTTAATTCTGCATCCTGCAAAATCTTGAGATGTTTAATCTGGGAAGGTAAGAGAATTGGAAGGACCCCTTCCCAAACTATAAATCCCACCATTTCCAGGGAACGAAGTGGGGCTAGGATGCTAGAAGAGTGTGGCGTGGAAGAGACGACAAGTGCGAATTCTGACCTGGTGCCAGCTGACCTCAAGAGACAGCCGTCGAAGAGCGATCAGCGGAGCCAAGGCAAGACCTGCTGGAACCAGAAAGGACCAGGAGGAAAGGAGTTTCGGAGGCCATTGACACCTTTAGGGAGAGAAATTGCAGCCCACAAGAGTTATCACAGAGGCTGGCTTTTGCCAAAAGGCATTCCTGCCTCAAGTAGATGGAACCAGTATTTACAACCGCCGCTCCTCCCTCTACACACACATACACACAAACACACACAATGCATAAATGGCATTGTTCTCAGCCATGCACGAAAAGCTGGAGCCGAATCAGGGGCTCCAAAATGCAAATTATCTCAGCAACCAAGGTATTGAACATAGTCTTTGTGGAAGGGAACTCCAGGTGCCATCCAAACTCTCCCCGCTTTCCTCTGTTTTGGGGGTGCAAGCCCACTCCACCTGCCCTTTGCAAGAAACTAGACCCAAATTTGCTTTTTTCCCCAGGACACAGCAGCCTCCTCCTCCAAAAGTTGTCTGATGCTGGGTTCATGTAAACAACTGGTTTCTTTTGCAACTTTGCTTGCCATCCGTTCCAATGATCTAAAGTTCTCAAGGGTGCCCAGATCCCATCAGCCCCTGCCATTGGCAATGCTGACCAGGGCTCCAACACATCTCCCATCATCCCATGACTAGCACTGGTGGAAACTGCACCCCAACTGGTATCATTCCTTGCCACTGGCCATGTAGATGGGATGCTGTAGTCCATCTGCACCATTAGTTGCCACTGGCCATGTTGCTGGCAACCACAGTCCATTGCCCATCATCCCTTGACACTGGCCATATAGACTATGGCTGATGGAACCTGCAGTCCATCTCCAGTCACCCCTCATCGCTGGCCCTGTTAGCTGATGTTAGCCACAGCCCATCTCCCATCATCCTTTGCCACTAACCAGGCTGGTTAGGACTGATAGGATACGCAACCCATCACCTCTCACCATTTAGTGTCCCAACAAGGTCCGGAAAGGCACAGTGTTAGCATGCAAGAAAAATGTGAAGCTGCTAACCTTGGCAGAATAAAGCAAGGCAGTTCCGACGACACGCAACGGCTGGAAAAGAGAGAGAAAACAACGTGAAACACTGAGTTTCCAACCCAGGCACTGGGACTCCCTGCCACTCCGTTCTTGCTAAAAGGACGGCTACCGATTGCAAAGGCTCAGAGCTGTCTGGATCTTTTGTTCCTGGAATGCACCCGCCGCCATCGCTGGCAAGCTTGTCCCTAAGGGAAACGCTAACTGACCATTAAAAATCCATGCTGTGCTTTATCAAGACCATCAGCGGCTCCTGCCTTCCCGATTTCACCTGGCGAGAGATTTATGCCAAGCCAACAAAAACACCTTCTAAGAAACCGCTAAGGCAGGAACCCACCGGAACACTGCAAGGCCCAGCCGAGTCAGGGCTTGTTGGAAGACGTAGACCGGCCAGGGCTGGCTGGGCGAAACCCGGGTGGGAAACCGTTGGCTTCCAGAACTATTCCAGTCCTACCTGGGTATCTGCAATCGCTTTTTAATCATTTCCACCCTCCGGCCAGATTTGCTCATTAAAACGTCTTTCTATGAAAAGTCAGGGAGTCGAGGGATGGAAATGGAAAGGGCTCAACCTTCCCAGTCGGAGGCAAAAATAGGTGGGTGGATGAATGTTACACGGACAAAACAGGGCTCCGAGGGCCCGATCCAGGCAGAATCAGGGGTGACGAAAAGGCAGAAAGAGGCGCAGAGCTTGAAAGATAAGCTCCTGGACTCCATCTCTCAGGATTCCTGACCAAGCTTCTGGGAGCTGCACTCCAACAAAGTAACAACCCCATCGCTCAGAAAGCTCTATGCAAAGGATGGCAAAGGAAAGTGAACATGGCTGGTGGAAAGGAATGATGGAAGGGTGGATTACACCTCCCATCAGCCACAAGGGTTAAGAGTTTGACTACGGTTTCTATCAGTCCTAATCAGCATGGCCAGTGGCAAGGGATGATAGGAGATGGACTACAGCTCCCATCAGCCCTGCATAGAAGAGGTGCACAGGGACTCACTTGGAGAGGTATCCATGTGGATGGCCCAAAACATGCATCTGGGTGAACTTTCAAAAAGGGCCCACCAGAAATTAGGGTTTGTGATGTGTTGGACTACCACTTCCATCTTCCCCAAGCTGGTCCAAGCTGAGGATGGGATGCGTGGTCCAATACTTCCTCAACGACCTCAGATTTTGGGATGAGAAGAGGAAGATACTTTCAACAAATATTCCATTCCTAACATCCTATTGAGGCAACACAGGCAGAAATGATGCACAGGAACTCATTTTCCCCCAACCTTCAAGACAAAAGACTTCCCAAATCCTCCTCCTGACAAACTTTGCGGCTTCCTCTCATTAACAGCAACTTCTGCTCATTAGCAGCGGCTTCTTCTCATTAAACTTACTGGCCTAATGATTGGGAATGTGATTTTTCACCCTTGGTCCATAACTGGGAAAGGTCAAGGAGAAACAAGCACCGGATTCAAATTTCCACTTGAGTGGAAGTGGGTTCCTCCCTCTTTCTGGCTCTCCAAAGGATTTGAACAAAACCTAAGAAGTTAATAAGCTGAATGGAAAGAAGAGCAGATGCATGAAAGACAAAACATTGAGAATCCAAAGAAAAACCTCCAGGCTTTCTTAAAACATAAAAATAAATCAGAGTATTTCTCTTTCTCGGTCTTATTGATGCCAAGCTGCATGATTTACTGGTTGAGCTGGGAATGGCATCCAAGTGCTGAGTCTCTTTCCTTGGTAGAGATGGTAATGCTTGGATTACGTATCCAGGGACAGCCGTGTAGCGAAGTACAATAACATCCATAATCCACAACACAGGGACACCTTTATTGGCCAACCCAAATGCACAAAACACACATTGCAAGCTTTGCAGGGGAGTTGCAGTGGGCTTGTATTTTGTGCATTTCGCTCGGCCCATAAAGGTATCACCGTTTTGTGGATTTGAGCTGTTATCGGGCTTGGATTACGGTAAGGCAAGATATGAAGAGGAACGTTCGGAAGAGGGAAAAGTTACTTTTTCTGCCTGGAATATGGCAGAGAAGAGTTTTCTCAAACTTGTCCACAGGGTGGAAAGCGTGATGCTGAGACTACATCCGTCCAAAGCCGGCTGGGAAAAGCAGGTGGCAAAGGCCAGCCAACAGAGATATCCCAGCTCTTCCTTCGTCTTTCCAAAAACTTCCAGGGTCTCCCATAAGGAAATCAGTTTGGGTTTTGATTTGTTTTTAAGTGCACAAAGCGGGGCCAAGAGGGCGGCACAGAAGCAGTAGCAGCTCGGAGGCGAAAAGGCGGCGGTCAGAGGGTCTGGTAGTGCTGCCGCAGCCTGGCCTGCAAGAACTCATGGGTCAGGTTGTGCCGAGTGATAATCCCGACGATCTGGGAGAGACGTAGGTGGGAAAGAGAAGAACACGTGGCATTATTTCAACAGTGTAGACACACTAAAGAGGGGATGACAACATACTCTTCCTTTGAAGGGGGTCTCTTAAAGTCAGGAAGGTCTTCCTAACATTTAGGTGGAATCCTTTGCCTTGTAGTTTGGATCCATCAGTTCATGTTCTAGGGTGCATCGGTGTGGTTCCCAAGCTTTGTTCCTCCAGGTGTTTTGGACTTCAGCTCCCAGAATGCCAAGCCATGGAGTCTGGGAGCTGAAGTCCAAAACAACAGGTGGGACATGGTTTGGGAACCACTAATAATGCAGTTTGACACTGTTTTTAACTACCATGGCTCCATCCTTGGATTTGTAGTTTGGTGAGGTATCACTACTCTGGCAGAGAAGGCTAAAGACCTTGTAAAATTACAAATCCTACAATTCCATAGGTTGGAGATGTAGCACTTGAAGTGGAGTCAAACTGCATTATTTCTACACCATAGATGCACCCTAAGAGTCCATGGAGATGAAATACAGCCACTCAGCTCCTAACAGTAACCCGCTCCTGAAAAGGTACATAAAATGAGGCACCCACAGAGATGGCTTTCTGTCTTTGTGCTACAAGTACCTGTTTAGTCTTCAAGATCTAGCTGCCTTGGTTTTCGCACATGGCAACTTTACTTGTAGGTACATCAGTGACATCTGGCGGTGGATTTGGGAGTGAATACTGTAGAATTATACCAGTTCGACACTGCCTTAACTATCAGGGCCGAAGGGGGAATCAATCCCAGGTCTCCAAAGTTGCAGCCTAAAGCTCAAACCAACTGGAAATTGAGTTCCACAGCTCCCTAAACACAAGCATGCAAACTCACCTCTCCGACGGCGTTCACCACCGGCAAATGCCTAAGTCCCATCGTCCTGAAGAGGTTGAAGACTTGGGAGACGTGGGTGTTGGGTGAGACGGTGAAAGGAGAGGGGTTCATGTAAGGGGTGACATCCTGGTAAAGGAAAGAGAGAGAGAGAGATGCATGGGAGTTCCTCAGAAGTGGCTTTATTTTATGGTACGCTCTAAAGCAGGGGTAGGCAACCTTTTTGAGCCGGGGGCCGGGTTGCTGTCCCTCAGACAACTGGGGGGCCAAAGCCAAAAAATAAATAAGTAAATAATTTTAAAAAAATTAATTGAATAAATAAACCAGGACAAATGTAGGACAAAATTTTCACATGGAGGACACTTATTTAAAAATGGAAGACACGCGAAATTTTTTTGCTGATTTTTTTAAAAAATGTTAAGATAAATGCATGTTTCTGAGGCGTCTATAGACAATTGCCCCACCATGCCCCTCACGCGAGAGGCCAAAGGCCCCGACGGCAATTGGTGGCAGGACCAGGCTGGGGCCGGTCCCAAGGCCTTGCCGGGCTGGCCCGCGGGCCGCAGGTTGCCTACCCCTGCTCTAAAGGCACCAGATCCCAACGGATCTTAGAAGCTAAGCAGGGTTAGGACTTGGATGGGAGACCGCCAAAACAAATACCAGGTGCTGTAGGCTCTATTTCAGAGGAATTCTGAAACTTCTGAGGATTTTTGCCTAAGAAAAACTTGATGAAATTCATGGGATGAAAGGTGTCTTGACAAGGAATGAATGTTAAACGCCATGAGGAATGAAGTGCTTACTTAAAAAACGGATGCGTCCAAGTTGCACATGGAACCACAGCTGCACCTACCACAATCATCCTGGGGTTCAGCAGCGTGAGGTCCAAGTCGTGGATGTCCGGGTAGCGAGGGTAATCCTCGGCCATCTCCGCATACGAGAGGCGAGGTTGGCTGGCACTCTGAGAGAAGAAAAAGAGCCTTGGTTAAGCAAACCCAGATTATGCTCTGAGATGCTTCAGGAATATAAATGGCTGGGTAATGGAGTAGTGAATCCACTCTGGATTTTAATCAAACAAGTTATCAAAGGTGCTAGACTTTCCAACAAGTTGTTAGTGCTGTTGCTATTACGGTGGGCCCTCCAGATGTAGAAGCCATTCTCCAGACCAAGATGTGCCATCACCCCCGGAACTTACCGACTGGTTTTCCGCATAGCAGACGCCCCTCACCAGCAAAGTGACCAGCTGCGAGCGCAGGATCAGGCCATGGAAGGTCAAGGGGCGGAAGCGCTCCTCCATGGTCCACTCTTCACTGGGCGACTGGTCTGGGTATAGGTTGGGGTAAGGCGTATACCTGGGAGAGATGGAGTAACTTATTCAGAACAAATGAGCAACCGTGAGAGCTCTTTGGGAGACACTGGACAGTGCAAATGTTGGATGAGTTTTAACCAGCCTTTTCCATGTCAAAGTGGACATTAATTCAGTTTTTCAGATGAACTAAAGAGTAGATTAATACACACAAGAGCTAAAATAAACCAGTTGAGTATAAACATGCTGCTAGATTCCTCCTTCCCACCATATGAAAGCTCATGCTGAAATAAAGCAGTTAAAGGTAGTACTGGACTCCTCCATTCATGACTACAAAAGCTCATGCTGAAATAAACCAGTTAGTCTCTAAAGTGCTACTAGATTTTTTCTTCCATCACCTTCCTGTTGCTGTTTAGGCTATGATAAACTAAGATGGCTTCCTCTTTGCCACCCCAAAATTCAGCAAGGTGGGAGACGCTCACCTCCGTTCCAGCATCTGCTGCAACATGTCTTCTGTCTCTGATGGTTCTTCCGTGGCAATGTGGTCATCGCACACGTTGCGCAGCTCACTGGACGGGTAGGACTTCATGGACTGGCTACGCTTGCGCTGTTCGCTGGCTCTGGTGAGGATGCTGGATTTCTGGGAAAGAGAAAAGAAGAAGAATCATTCCAGCCTCTTAACTGAACTTTAAAAAAAATAGGGAAGAAATTTAGGTATGTTGGTTATGACTTGCCTACACAACTGCGCAGCGAGGAAGGCCACTTTTGGAAAGTCTGTGGCCATTAAAGAAAGACTAATGTTTCATATGAGAATAATACACACACACACACACACACAGACCAATATTTAACTGGCTGGTGTTGTATTTCACCTTGAACTTGATGTTGTTGCTGATGAGCTGGTCCCATTTCATGAACTCCTTCTCGTAGGCTCGGTTTTCGGTCACCACTGGGAAGGCGTGATGGACCGTCGTGCGCAGGATGCTCACGAGGGACTGGATCCGGGTGTGGGGATAGACGTACATCAGGTTGGGCTCCATGATATCACAGGCTCTCAGTCTGAAGCACAGAGAAAAAGGCAATTATATGGCCATCAATTCCTATGAAATCACATCTTAAAACCAGTAGTAAAGATATTAGTTGGAATGGGCTGAAGCTCGCAGCTTTCACATCATACTTGTCCATCTCTGCCTTGGTTTCCCACTCCAGGAGTGGCACCCCGCGGAGGTTGATGTAGATGTCATAGATGCCCTTGTTGAATAAGTCTCCGGTCCATTTGGCCACCTGGGAAGGAAGAGGGAGCAGCAGTTACAACAAGCTTCTGCACTCAATTGTTGTTGAGTGCTTTCAAACTGTTTCTGATTTATAGTGCCCTAAGGGATTTGGGGTTTTTTGCAAGATTTGTTCAGAGGGGGCTTGCTTTTGCCTTCCCCTCCGAGGCTGAGAGAGTGTGGCATGCCCAAAGTCACCCAGTGGGTGTCCATAGTCAATTAGAGATTCACACCCTGGTCTCCATAGTCACTGTCTAACAGTGCAAAAACTACTAAATCATCTGCAAAGGCTTTCAATTTAAAGTTATACCCTTTTATATTTACTGATGGATGACTCTGGGTGAATCACACCCTCTCAGCCTTAGAATATCCCATGATAGGTTTGCCTTAGAGTCTCCGTATGTCGGAAACCACTTGAAGGCACACAACGACAGCAACATATGAAGAGACTCACCATCAGTGTGATCATGATGGGCAGACCATATGTGATCTCATTGGTGGACTCGATCAGGATGACAGTGAGGCTGATGGTCATCCGGACCACCCCGCCCAGGAAGGCCGCTGCGCCAATCAGCGCAAAGGTTCCTGAGTAGATGTGGTCCAAACCGATGTAGCTGGGAGTACAAAAAAAGCTGAATGAAGCCCCAACCCTGGAAGTAAAGGCTGTGCCTCATTGTGGTGCACCTGCAAAGCAAGGGGGGCATGCGCCCTTTCCAGTGTGGTGCAAATGCAAAGCAAGGGAGGCATGTGCCCTTTCCATTGTGGTGCAAATGCAAAGCAAGAGGGTCACCTTTTAAGGAGGTTGGCGACCAGGCGTCCAAAGGCCGCCCCACAGAGAAGTGAGGGGACGAAGAGGCCGCTAGGCACAGAGACCCCATAAGTCCAGCAGGAGAGTAAGAAGTAGAGGAGGAAGAACAGGGAGAGCGTGATGGGGCTGAATGTCCCTGCAAGACAAGAGGAAGAAGAGGCTGAGATGCAGTGCTCTGAAGCCCCGTCCCTGAGATAATAACCCCACCCCTCCTGCAATAGCTGCACCTCCCACAAAGCCACCACAAAGCACCAGCATCCGCATCTTTGCAAATATTTATGGCTCCATGGCAAAGCAGAAGAACCAGGTTGTTGGGCTTCCACTCCTAACATGGTGATGGGTATTGTAGCACCAGAGCTCTGCATTAATTCTGCAATGTAGATGCAGCCCAGGAAGTTGGTCAATACATCAACTGGACCTTCCTCCTCCCAAGTGCATCGCCCAGCAATTGACCTCACCCTCCTGGTGGAAGAGCTGCAAGACGGCCGACTCCTGAGGGTTAAAGAAGAGGGTCGCCATGTCGTTGTAGGTGTCGTTGGGGCAGAAGAAGGTCTTGATGCTGGAATTCACCGTGTCGGATGATGAGCCCTAGGCGACATTAAACAAAACATTCAACCATCATCAGTAAACTTATAACAAGGCAGGGACTTTTGTCATCCTTGTGCCTGTTCCAGTTTTAGTATATGTGCTGCCGAAGTAGACAATCAATTATGCTTCTATTCCTAAATCCTTCCAGAAACACGGATCCGATCTCTCAATGCCATCAACTTATGTTAAGAAGCGACAATGCATGACGCAACAAAATGGCGCAGCGCACAGTGCAGCATTTCAAAGTTCAAGCTATTTCACCCTCATGTCTTTTGCCACCAATGCGGGCTTTACATTCCAGTTCTGCTACCATCTTTCTATGGCTTTAGAGCATTGTTGAATTCTGAGCTGCTTTGGAGCCTTCCCAAATGTTTCCCCCAAATTTGGCATTCCTGCAAAGCCAGGGTTCCCTCTTAGCTATGGCAAGTGCCGCTTTAGCCAGCACTCAGTACCGACATTTGTAACTAGAAGTAATGATGAATGCATAGAGGGAACTTGCTCTCTCTTCCAATTACCTGCAAGCTGAGAGAGCTGTTGTCTCCATGGTTGGCGGAAGACAGCGGCCGGCATTCTCCTAGAACCATGGAAGCGACAAAAACCACAAGGGTAGTTGTCAGGCACACTAAGAGGCTCTCCAAGACTCTGCAAGCGATACAAGACAGAAAGCGGGCAAAATCCAAAGTTCAGACTGCATCCCTGCTGCCCCTGGTTTTTGCATATGATTTGTTTTTACACTCTAAAGGCACCAGATCCTGTCTGATCGTGGAAGCTAAGCAAGATCAGCCCTAGTTAGTATGATATGCCGACTGTGCAGGCTTTAATAGGTAAACTAGATAAACTGTTAGTGATAACTGAGTGCGTACCACATATATTCGACTATAAGTCAACCCCACATATAAGTCGAGGGCAAGTTTTGGGGCCAAAACTATGGATTTTGCTATGACCCATGGATAAGTAGAGGGTAAAATTTAGGGGCATATAGCAAAAGATCTAAAGGACAAAGCAAAGCAAAACAACCTGCAGCTCTGCACCCATCCTCTAAATCTGCACTATTTTTAGCAGCATGGTGTAGTGGTCTGACCACTGGGCTATGACTCTGGAGACCAGGGTTCAATTCCCAGCTCAGCCACGAAAGCTTGAGGACGCAATGGCAAACCTCCTCTGAAGAAACGTGCAAGAAAGACCCACGATAAGTTTGCCTTTGTGTTGCCGCAAGTTGGAAACAACTTGAAGGCACACAACAACCACCACTTTTTTAGTATCGCCCAGTTCGTTGTTCATCCTTTGCTAGTGAGGCGGTCAATCACACACAAGCACACAGAGAAGGAAATAAAAAGAAGAGGCCAAGGTACCTAACCAGCTTGGGCTTGGGGTGGACGTTGCGCATGCGGTACTTGGCCAGCCGCTTGTTGATGCAGTTGAAGGTGGCGCCCAAAAGACCCCCGACGACCCCCATCAGGATGAAAAAACCCAGGTCTACGACGGTCCAGAGGTGGCATTTTTTGTCGGATTCTGAACACTGCAAGGAAGGGTGAAGATACAAAGAAAGTGGGGTAGACAAAAACAATGGCTATAAGCAGATAGAGCATATCAATGCACCACCCCGAAGGTACAGGATTGGGTCTCGGTGGGCAAGACGACGAAGGGAGTGAAGCAGCCGCTACGAAGCACACACCTTGAACTCTCCAAAATTCAGCAACCCCGGGAGTTGGAAAGAGCCCCAGCTTCCAAACTGAATCCCAGAGCGGAAGAAGTTCAGAGTGAAGGTGGCGGCCATGGAGCAGAAAAGCTGGAGGGAGATAAGAGACGGAGAGTGCGTTCATACAGTTCAGAAATGGGAAAGGTAAGGAATAAATACAACGATGAAATAAAATAATAAGTAAAATTCAGATCCTTACCACTTTCCACGTCAGCCCCTGGTTCCAGAAAGAGGAGCCCTCTTCCAGGCTGAAGAGCGTACCTCCGATGGGCGCCCCAAAAGCTGCCGCCACCCCAGCGGCCGCTCCTGCGGACACAAAGTCCCTTTTGTCCCTAGATCAAAAAAGAATGGAAGCACAAGGTTCTTGCCAGCTGGGGATTGTGGGAACTGTGGTCCACAGAATTAACTTCCTTAAGTTTTACTTGGTGCTGAAGCCACCAAAGATACTACAGGCTGAGTCTCCCTTATCTGGAACCCCAAAATACGTCCAAGTCCAACAATGGTCCACTTGGGTGGCTGAGATAGTGACAATATTATGTATAAATTTACCTTCAGGCTATGTGTACAAGGTGGATATAAAACAAATTTCGTATTTAGATTTGGGTTCCATCTCCAAGATACTGCATTATGTACATATATGCAAGTAGAGGTATTCCAAAATCCAAAATCCAAACCACTTCTGGTCCCAAGCATTTTGGATAAGGGAAACTCAGTTATATATCATAAAACCACACATCCCCAAATTCTACAGGATGCAGTGATGGGAGTTAAAGAGGGATCACAATGGTGCTAACTGTATGGTGTGGACATACCCACCGAATACCCTGAAATTGCATCCTGGTGCGATTGCCGTACCTGTCGCTGCGGAAGTAGGGGAAGTTAAACCGGATCTTCTTTAGAGAGATACTTTGGAACTGGAGAAGCAAAAGAGACCAACAAAACTATAAACTATCAAGCACAGTGCTAAGATATGATCTTTCCTGACGTTGTAACTTAAGACATTTCATCGGTAAGATTTGCATGCTTAACATGGGTGAAGGAACTGTATTTTTCCAGACCTTGTCAGACTGCAACTCCCAGCATCCTCAGATAACGCAGCCAATGATGAAGAAATCTGGGAGTTACAGCCCAACTACAGGAAACCTTTTTAAAACTTGAGATGTGTAGCTTTACAAGGCCTTTAACCTTCCTTGTCCAAGAGTGCTGGTGTCTCACCAAACTACAAATCCATGCAGTCATGGCAATTAAAGTGTTACCAAACTGCATTATTTCTATGGTGTAGATGCACCCTTGGAGGTCGCTCATTCATAGGGTTGGGATTAGTCGAAGCCAACTTGACAGCAACGTACAACAACCAAGAGTAACCAAAATATTAAACGTCAAGGTAGAGCTGTCTTCTGTGGACCAGACTAGCAGAAGATGCTCTCCCTTTCTCTCACCTGAGGTAAACCAGCACCCACCACGGCCCCGCTGTGGATCATGGGCCCTTCCTTCCCCACAAAGAGACCTAGAGAGACACACATCGAGACGCAGATTTGTAAGAGAATCCAGGAGGGAAACGTGTCACACATCCAGAGACACTGCAGAGGAGTCTCTTACCTCCAGCCACGCTGAAGAGCACACCCAGGGCTTTGCAAACCAGAGTCCGGAGGCGGACGATCCCGGGGACTTTCACGCCGTTCAAGTAGCATTTGATCTCGGGAATCCCGGAGCCGGCGGCCACAGGCTGCAAGGAAAGGGCCACAAGAGAATTTCAGGACCAGCCCTAACATTGGGCAGAGTAGGGCAGCCATCCTTAGGAAGCAAATGCAGAAAGGTGCTGGAAGAGAGAATCATGTGCTGCAGCCTTTGAAACTGCTTTCCCATTCTTCTGGTGTAGGAGTGGATGCCTCTGCATTGCCGCAACAGTACTAAGCTGCCTTGAATCCCATCTTGGGGTAGGATAGAAATCCAATCAATTTATCAATCATTCATATTTTTAACTGGCTGGCATTATGTTACCTGGATCAAGACAAGGAGGCTGGAGAAGAAGATGAAGGTGAGGTTAAAGCCCAGGAGCTCCAGCAGGGATACTGCGAGGCAGCCTTTCTCGCTGCATTCCTCCACCGCTGCAGAGACCGAGTCAAGGAAATGGGCAGAAAAGGCCTCTCTTTTCTATCTATATATTTCCTACCACTAGTATTCCTGTGTTATTTCGACCTCCAATGCCAAAGTTCCTGTTAAAGAAGTAAAACCTAGGAACATACCTATTGGATATGCAAAGGGATCTTGTAGCACCTTTGAGACTAACCGAGCAAAGGAAGTTGCTGCATAAGTTCTCATAGGCTTGGTCTCTTTCTTCAGATGCAGATAACTGGTACCCAGGAAGGACCTTTATAACCAGACTGTATGAATCACCACAGAAATGCAAAACTTGCAGATACGGTGATAAGGTGACAAACTCAGTTTTAGCTCTGATTAAAACTGACCGCCACCAAAACAGTCAAGCAGCTGTTGCATTTACAGGAGCCAGCAAAGCCAGAAAGGATACAGCTCTGCACAATGTGGAACTTGAGTCGGGTGAAAAGCCGGACGAAGAAGTCCACAAAGAGACCCACCTGGGAAAGAAAGAATGGGAAAGGGAGGAAAAGAGGAGAAATGTTACACGGAAAAGGGGAATCTTTCTAGTTATACTCAGCAAGCCTCCCCCAAAAAGGACTCAAGCAAAAGACTTACCATCCCTGTGCAGACCCCAATGGCAAACACCATAATCCACTTGACCGCTTCATACCGCCAGCCTTTCTGCGAGGGAGAAAAAGAGAAGCCTATGTTGATTATAATGTTGAACATGAGCCAGCAGTTGGACTATGACTCCGGAGACTAGGGTTCAGATCCCTGTTCAGCCATGAAACCCACTGGGTAGCCTTGGGCAAGTCACAATCTCTCAGCCTCAGAGGAAGGCAATGGCAAACCCTGTCTCGCCAAATCTTGCCAATAAAACCCTGATAGGTTTTGCCTTAGGGTCACCATAAGCCAGAAATGACTTGAAGTACAGACCTGAAGAGCAAAACCTCAGGCTTAGATAAATTAACTTTCAAGATAGAAACAAATGTGAATTACTACCCATAAGACCTAAAATCCTTTGTGATCTTTACCTTGCTGTCCACACTTTCCAGGACTTCTAGGTAGGGTTCGTTGATGCAACGATCATAATCCAAACTCTGGAAAAGGGAACAAAATAAGCAAGGATAGGAGGAGACATCAGTCAGGTTCAGACCTCACACTTAAGCCATGGTTTGTTACTGGAAACCAGAGTTTGTTCCCCCCATTTCAGATTGGTTTCTCCATTCTCCCTTTTGCCATCATCTGTTTCAGGGCAGAGAGTTAGGAAAAGCAGCTAAGGATGAGCCACAGGTCTGGATTCAAACATAAAGGACAAACCACGGTTATAACAAGCCATATTTAATAAGGCAACGACAAACCACGGCTTGCGATTATAGCTAGCTAACAAACCACGGTCTGTTTGGAAGGGCAGGTACCGACATAATAAGCCAGCCTTCAACAAAAGCCTGAAACATTTCTAGTCCCAAGGATTTTTGGAAAAGGTTGGCATGAGTGCCACAAAATGGATGCCACCATAACCAGTGAAGCTCAGCACTATGCCCTGCGCATGAGCCTCCTGTCAGCACATGCGGCTTTGTCCTCCATTGAGTTAAGTGTTCTTTTCATGGTCTCTCACCTCATAGTCCTTCCGGGGCAGAATTTCGTCCTCCTCGTCTTCATTTTCTCCCAGGATGGTCTGCAAAGCAAACAAGCCTTGATGAAAACGTCATCCAATTCTGTTCACAAATAAGAAACAATGCTCACAGTAATGGCAGCCAGTGTGGTATTGTGGTCTGAGTGTTGGACCAAGACCCAAGTTCGAATCCCTGACTGACCATGGAAACTCCTCGGCGGACCTTAAAGGACATGGTCCTTAATCCCAAGCGAGAGCATAAAGGGGTCTTTGTGAGTTGTTTTGTGTTTAGATCTTCTCCCTAGTTGCTTCCATGTTATTTTTATGTTTATAGTTGTTCTGGAAGATTGGCAGCTCAGGGGAAGAATGGCATTTGCCGGCAGCCATTTCAAACACAAAGCCAAGCCCCTCAAAAGTGTCCCCATAGCAAATAGATAACCGACGCCTTCAAGAAAATACGAGGATCCAAGGGTTGGGGTTTGGAAGGTCTGTCGGCAAAGTGCAATTCTTCTGAGCTGCGGATCTTTCAGAACAATGTTAGAAAGATCATGCAAAGGCAAACCAAGGAAAAGATCTGATGATGATGATGATGATATTTATTTGGACCCTGCTTCCCTCCCAAATTGGGACTCGTATCTGAATGCAAAGCAACTTGGTTACAGCAAGGCAATGGAGAATCTGAGGAATGGGAGGAGATGCCAGGAAACAGGAGGAGAAAGAGGTTCGGCGTGACTCCGTCGGCTGCCAAGGAAACCGAAAACAAAGGCCAGCAACCCAAGGAGAGGTTTGGCAGGGGCCTAAATTGGGCAAGAAGTCACACTCTCTCAGCCTCAGATGGCGGCAACGGCAAACCTCCTCTGAACCAATCCTGTCAAGGAAACCCTATGATAGGTCCGCCATGAGTTGGAAATGACTCAAACGCACACAAGCAACAAAACGGGTGTCTTTTGTGCCTCCTTTGGAGTCCTGTATTCAGAGGGAAGTGTAGCAGTTAGACTCCAGGGGACCAGGGTTCGAATCCCTGTTCATCCATGGAAAAGCAATGGGTGCCTTTGTCATCTTCTCTCGCCTCAAAAAGGCCATGGCAAGGGAAAGGAACTCTGCATGTGCTCAGAGGGCTGCAGGGACCCAAAAGGGGAGCAACTCTGAACATACTCAATGGGTTTCAGGGACCTGAAATGGAAAGCAACTCTGTACATGTTCAGAGGAGTGCAGAGACTCAAAAGGAGTCAGGAGACTCTGGAAACAGAAAGGAGAAGGCACTCTGTGCATGCTCAGGGGATTGCAGGGAAAAGCAACTCTGCACATGCTCAGGAGACGTAAAGGGAAAGGCACTCTGTGCATGCTCAAGAGATCCCAGGTCCTGAAAGGGGAAGGGACTCTGTGCATGCTCAGAGTTACAGGGAAAAGCAGCTCTGCACGTGCTCAGAAGTCTGGAGATTGAAAAGGAACTCTGTGCATGCTCAGAGGGTCGTGGGGACCTCAAATGACAAGCAGCTCTGCGCATGCTCAGGAGATTCAAAGGGAAAGGCACTCTGCCCATGCTCAGGGGGCTCCCAGGGCTCTCACCAGCTCCTCCGGGGTGCGGCTCTCCCTCTCCCCGCAGCAGCTGGAGCAGCAACACCCGCAGCAGCCTCCCCCAGCAGCCGCCATCTTCTTCTCCTTGGAGCCCCTCTTCCTCTGCTTCACCCCTTTCTTTCCAAAGCCCAGCCACAGGGGCCCTTGGCGCATGCGCCTCAGACTCCTCTCCACTCTATGGCTTAGGCTCGCGACCAGAGCGGCGCCACAGGAGCAGAGTCGGAAGAAGAAACGCCGCTGATTGACGTCGGAGCGGAGCAACCAAGAGCGAAAGGGGGCGGGGCCACCAGATCAGGAGACTGTGCCGCAGAGATAATAAAATTGTAGAGATATGCGCCACGTGCACGGATTTGGGGTTTCCGGGTTCACGTTAGAACAGTGGGTCTCAACCCTCTTTTTAAGACTTCAACTCCCAGAATTCCTGAACAGTGAGCCTACTGACTGGGACTTCTGGGAATTGAAGTCCAAACGGTTGAGGACAACTACTCCTTTAGAAGAAGCCTCTGTTTTAAAAATGTGGATAGACTGGACCCAAGGGAAAGGAATGGAGGGAAGGAAAGACAAAGGCTGCACCTGCACTGCAGAATTAACCCACTTTGACACCATGGCTCCATGTGCTATGGAATCCTGGGAACTGTAGGACCATTTTAGCCCTTCTGCTGGGTGCCCCAACCAACTTCAAATCTCAGGATTCCATTGCACATGGAGCCAGGGGGTTTAAAATGGGTGTCAAACTGGATTGATCCTGCAGTCAAAGTAAAATACAAGGTTGTGCTTATTAGGAGTTGCATCCACACTGCAGAATTAATCTGGTTTGACAAGGCCTTAACTGCCATGGCTGAGTGCTATGGAATCCTGGGATTTGTAGTCAGTCTTTAGGGGCATGTAGTTTGGCAGAACTGGAACCCGGATCTCCCAAATCCATCCAACCCTATAACCACCCACATTTCCGATGTTGCTGGAAGGCAGGCCGCCACAGCCGAGGGCAAGGAGTGATGGGAGTTGCAATCCTCTCAAGGGTCAGACGGTTCCCTACTAGCCTTCCTCTAACCATTATGCCAGGCCACCAGTGGTTGCTGTTGTGCGCCTTCGAGTCATTCCCGACTTATGGTGACCCCTAAGGCCAAGCCATCATGGGGCTTCCTTGGCAAGGTTGGTTCAGAGGGAGTTTGCCAAACCTTGCCAAGAAAACCCCATGAGAGGGTCACTATAAGCTGGAAATGACTCGAAGGCACACAACAATAACACACTCTCTGAAAGCAGTGGTCCAGAGCTGCCGGATCCCATCGTCTACATCTGGTTTGGAGCGA
Organism: Sceloporus undulatus; assembly: GCF_019175285.1. NCBI lineage: Eukaryota > Metazoa > Chordata > Lepidosauria > Squamata > Phrynosomatidae > Sceloporus > Sceloporus undulatus. The sequence continues at coordinate 1,993,195 of NC_056528.1, read as the reverse complement.
ATGGAGCCCAGCTGCATTGGTCCCAACCGGCCATTTGCATCCATTTCCCTTCTTGGTCCGCATCAAGACAGCCGTGTGGAACGGAGCGTTTCCAAAGAGAATCTCGCACCCGAGAAACCATCCTCTAGAAAAACAAAACCGATGGAAAATAGGATTTTTGGGATCAGGCTCTTTCTCTCTGTTTCCCCCAAAGTGCCACTGGTTAAAAAACAGGCCCATGGTCCAGGCAAATGAAAGGCAAATGTGTTTTTCCATGCAAATTTCGAGAGAGGGCCTAATTTGGCTGAGAAAATTGGCGGTTGCTTTGGAAGGGTGAAAGAGGACATGGTGGTTTGAGGGATGCATGTCTCTCTCTCTCTGTGTATTATATATATAGGTTTTCTCCTATATAGTTGTACAATCTTACAGCTGGAAGGGACCCCAAGGAATACACAACCAAAACAGGCCCCTCCAAACTCTCTTTAAAGACCTCCAAAGAAAGAAAGTCCAGCATCTTCCAAAGTTGCCTCTTCCACAGTTCAACAACTCTTTGGGTCAAGACATTCGTCCAAATATTTTGTTGCGTCTTGGATTATGACTCTGGAGACCAGGGTTCAAATCCCTACTCAGCCACCTTGGGAAAGTCACACTCTCTCAGCCACAACAACCGTCCTTCTGAAGGAGTACTGACCAGAAAACCCTGCAACAGGTCTCCATGAACCCTTTTTGTGGTTTGCACGAAAAAGCAAAACCCGGACTGCCTTCCTAATAAATGAACTAGCCAGCGAGGAAAAACACAAAAACATTCCCCTTCCCAAACCTTGGTCCTCCAGGTGTTTTGGACTCAAGCTCCCAGACTTCCTGATTGTTGACCAAGGTGACTGGGGATTCTGGGAGTTGAAATACCAACACAAAACAAAACCCTGGAGGGCCAAAGTTTGGGGATGCAACGCAAAACAGAATTGCAAATGTCAGCACCTTGGACAGCATGGGTCAAATAGCCCAGGTTCCCCCAGGTTCCCAAATTTGCTTTTCTCTGCTTTCAAATCTGAAACCGCTCACAAACCAAAGTGAAGCCATTTTGTGGAGTCCTGAGACTTGTGGGAATCAACCTGGAGATACAGATGCAGCTGCTGCACTTCTGAAAACTACAATTCCCAGCATAAACTATATCGCTTTTTGCAAGATTTGGGTAACTTGGACTGAACTGAATGCTCAATTGTTGGTTATTAGCAATTGACATTTAACCAGTGTGGTTTAATGGTTTGAATGTTGGACCGCAGCTCTGGAGACCAGGGTCACAAGGCTGCAAGCTGTTTCTCGCCTCCGTTGGGGTGTTGGTTGTTTTGCTTGCAGAATTGCAACCAGCCATGGAGAGAGATTTGGCTGCAAGCAAATGAAAGGTGATGGCAGAGCATTAGAGTGGGTCAAAGCCAACTGGTCCATCAAGTCTTGATCAGCGTTGATGCCAACGGAGAAAGCAGGACAATGGGGCTTGTTGGAGCAGCGGTGGCCACCTACCTTGGGATCTTGGTGGCCACGGCGGCTTCGGAGACCACCCCTCCATCTCATTTCCACCTGGAAGGGGATTATATTCTGGGGGGTCTCTTTTCCCTCCATGCCGGACTCAGGGACACCCCTTTTTTGATGCAGGGGCAGGTGCCCACCTGTGCAAAGTAAGTGCTGTGGGGCAAATGGAGAGAGACATTTCAGAGATGATCACTGGGATTTAAACTCATTCTGGTCAACAAGCATTTCGGGGATACTCAACCCACACACTGAAATGTTTTTAAGTTTTAAAATGATTCCATTCTTTTATATTCATGCATTGTTAAAGGCTTCTGTATTGTTTTAGACGGTATTGTTTTAAATTTGCTGCACGCCACCTTGAGTCTCTATACTGGGAGAAAGGTGGGATGTAAATAAATAGTAAAAGTAATATTAATAATAATGTGGAAAAAGTGTTTAAAAGAACATTATCTGAAACTGACATGGCTCTGCTAAGAGAATTCAAACCCTGGGAAAAGATCATTTGGAGAATGACAATCTTCTGGGATTGTAGGATCTGTAGTCCAAAATTAGGACAGTTCACAAAGTCTGGCAGGGCTAAGCATTGTCCATCTGTGCCTCTGGCTTCTCCCAGGTATCCCCTGAAGACGGCCGGCTACAACTACCTGCAGGCCATGCGTTTTGCAGTGGAAGAGATCAACAACTCCAGCCTTCTCCTGCCAGGGATTTCTTTGGGGTACGAGATCTTGGATGTCTGTTCCCTCACCAACACCATCCACCCGCTTTTCTATTTCCTTTCGGACAACCGGTCTGTGATTGAGGTCAAGAACAACTATACCGATTCCCAGACGCGGGTGGTGGCGGTCATCGGCCCCGATTCAACCTCAACGGCCATCACAGCTGCTTATCTGTTGAGCCTGTTTCTTGTGCCGCAGGTAAGTTGGGTGTCTTCTCCAAGGAGTCTTGGGTGCCTTCTCCAAGGAATTTTGGAGACTTCTTCAAGGAGTCTTGGGTGCCTTCTCCAAGGAGCTTTTGGATGTCTTCTCCAAGAAGTCTTGAATGTCTTCTCCAAGGAGGAGCCCATGGACCACATGCAACCCTCTCAAATCCATTTTTGTGGTGATGCAGCCTCAGAAAAATCCCAAACATGGTGGAAATGTTCCCCTCCAACCCTGGAGGACATTTGGAGGCAAAAAAGTGATATACAGTATATAGTCGGCTCTCCGTATCCACAGATTCCGTATCCAGAGATGCAACCATCCACAGCTTGAAAATATTCCAAAAATATATACATTCCAAAAAGCAAAGCTTGATTTTGCCATAAGGGACACCATGTTAGTGCACCATTGTCTTTCATGGGACTTGAGCATCCACAGGTTTTGGGATCCACAGAGGGTCCTGGAATCAAGCCCCAGGGGATACCAAGAGCTCAATGTATATATTTTGGGTGGAAGGTGGGTATGGCAGGTCTCCACATCCTTCCATGGTTGCCCCTGGCCTAAGATAAAGCCAGAATGATAAAGCTCCACAATGAATCCTCTCACATTGCTTCCCAGATCACCTACAGCGCAACCACCGAGGCCCTGAGCAACCCCAGAACCTTCCCTGTGGCTTTCCGCACCATCCCGAGTACAGACCAGCAGATCCGCCTCATCCTGACGATGATGAGGTATTTCCGCTGGAACTGGTTTGTTGTTCTCTCCAGCGAAGACGAATATGGCCAACAGAACCTGCAGCTGCTGCACAGAAAGTTGGGGCAACTGCGTACCCAGGTAGAGAATTTGGTTTCGGTCCACTCCTTTAAAAACTATTCTGCTTGGGTGGCGAGCCAGTGTGATGTCATGGCTTCAGGGCTGGACTACGATTCAAATCCCCTCTCGGCCGTGGAAACCCTTCAGGTGTCCTTTGCCAAGTCACGCTCTCTCAGCTTCAGAGGGAGGCTCTGGACCAATCTTACCAAGAAACCCCCCATGGCAGGGTGGCTGCATAAGTCAGAAATCACTTGGAGGCATTACCTATTGTTGTTGTGTGCCTTCAAATCATTTCTAACTTATGGCAGACCTATCAAGGGGGTTTCTTGGCCAGATTTGTTCAATGGGGGTTCGCCCTTACCTTCCCCTGAGGCTAAGAGAGTGTGGCTTTGCCTAAGAACACCCCATGGGTTTCAGGGCCAAGCTGGACTTGCATCTTCGTAAATGGATTTCCGTGTGTGCAAAACAGAACTGAGTAGTTCTGCAACATCAATATTCACCTAGGGATACTGTGATTTTATAACATATTGTATCTGATGTGTAATGGTAGCCAGCAGAGCAGCATGCAATGTGCATCAGTGCACATCAATGTACATGCAATGTACGCTTTCCCAATGTGCAGAAATGCCAGAGCATAATGGAAGCCGCTGATGTGCACCAGAAGATACCTGACGCATGTCAGAAATGCCTGATGCACATTGGAGTACTCTTGCCCAGATATACATCTTTGCAGTTTCTAACAGAGGCCTCATTTGCACTGCAGAGTTATTATTATTAGTATTATTATTAAACTTTATTTCTAAAGCGCTGTAATTATACAGTTAATGCAGTTCAACAGTACCTTAACTGCCATGGCTCCATCCTATGGAATCCCGGGATTTGTAGTTTTTTGAGCAGCAGAGCTCTTTGACAGGGAAGGCCCGCAAAACTGCAAACCCCAGAATTCCACAGCACTGAGCCATGGCAGTTAAAGCAGGGCCAAACTGGATTGCTTCTGCAGTGCGGATGCAGCCTAAGTAACAGATTTTCTGAAGTTTATAAAAGTAGGAAAAGTGGGCAAAGCTAAGTAAAGGGTTTTCTGGAGTTTTTAAATATGGCGCATCATGTGGGAGACATTAAGTAACAGGTTTTCTGAAGGTTTAAGAAATGTGGGAGAAATGAAGTAACGGATTTTCCTGGCCTCTCCAAAGCAGGATGCATGGATCTGCGTGGCTTTCCAGGAGAACATCCCAATCCCAGAGACAAGCCAACCAGATGGCAACAGCGCCAACCAGGAGCGGCTGAGGGATGTGGTGACCAAGGTTAGCCGCAGCTCGGCCAAAGTGGTGATCGTCTTAAGCACCGAACTGCCTCTCCGGGCCTTCTTCCAAGAAGTCATTTCCCAAAACCTGACGGGCTTGGTGTGGATCGCATCTGAAGCTTGGTCCACCGATCTGATCATCTACAGCATGCCCAACATCTCGAGCATTGGCACCGTCTTTGGGGTGGCTGTCGAGGAAGTCCCCGTCCCGGAACTGGACAGATTTCAAGTCAGGTCTGGCCCAACGGAGGGCAAGGAAGCTCCGGCTGCGCACATGGTGTGCAACCAGAAATGTGACAATTGCCTCCGAATGGTCCAACGTTATGAAAGTGCTTTCCGGTCAGCTGGGGACCGTGTCGCTTTCAATGTCTATTCCTCAGTCTACGTCATTGCCCATGCTTTGCATGCCTTGCTGGGTTGCAGCGAGACCAAGTGCTCCAAAAGAAAGATCTACCCTTGGCAGGTGAATGGCGCATGTGTGTGCGCAATGTAGATCATAGTGGGTGTGCTATCGGTCTCCGCAAAGCTTTAACTATTTGGAGTGACCAAGGCCTCTCTCTGAAAGCCATTGTAGCGTAGTCATTTGAGTGGCGGACTACGACTCTGGAGACCAGGGTTCAAATCCTTGCTCAGCCATGAAACTCATTGGGTGACCCTGGGCAAGCTGCATACAGTACTCTTAACCTCAGAGGAAAGCAATGGCAAACCTCCTCTGAATAAATCTGGCCCAGAAAACCCCACGATAGGTTCACCTTGGTGTTGCCATAAGTCAAAAACGACTTAATAACAATAACGTCTATTTTTCCCTGTTGTAGCTGCTAAGGGAGGTGGCACGGGTGAACTTCACCCTGCTGAACACCACCATCTGCTTTGATGACAAAGGGGACCCCCCAAATGGCTTTGAGCTGGTCCAGTGGCAGTGGGGCACCCCGGAAAAGCCTTTCAAGACCATCGCAAGCTATCAATCCCCAGAGGAAGATCTTCAGGTTTATGATGAAAACATCATCTGGCACACAGAAAACAGCACGGTAAGGTGAATCCTGACAAATGACAATCCTTACCCTACAGACCCTCTGTCCTGCATCTGAACTGGGCTTGGGGGAGTTACTTTTTGGGGGGACTTTTGCTCTCTCGAACTGCAGAACCGCTTTTACTGCCATGGCTCCATGCAATGGGATCCTGGGGTTTTGTATTTTGCTGTGGCACCAGAGTTCTTGGACAGAGAGGGCGAAATCTCTCTCAGGAAACTATAAATCCCAGAATTCCATAGCATGGAGCCAGAGTCAAACACTGATCATTCACCTTTCCTTTTTCTGCAGCCGCCCAAGTCGGTCTGTTCAGAGCAGTGCGCACCAGGGCAGAAGAGAAAACCGCTGGGATCCCTTGCCTGCTGCTTTGTGTGCGTCGAATGCACAGCTGGGACTTTCCTCAACAAAAGTGGTACGTTTTCCCCTTTTTGGCAAAAAGGATTTATTCGTTTCAAATCTATTTTGAGGCTGCTTCGGAGGGCAAAAGCCTCCCTGTGGCACCTTATGGGAGAACATCTCCTACGACAAATTGTCATGTAGAATAACAATGATAATGACAACAATCTCATCAGCGTCATCATCTCTATTTATGCACCACTTTAATGCCCAAACTGGGATTCATGTTTCATCGTCATTCCGAATCCATGCTACCACAACAGCGAGATGGAAAGTGAAAATATATTTGCAAGTAATAACTATACTGTTGTTGTTATTTGCCTTCAAGTCACCTCTGACCTAGGGCAATCTATAGGGTTTTCTTGACCAGGGTTGCCTCCACACTGCAGAAATAATCCAGTTTGACACCACTTTAACTGCCACGGCTCAAGGCTATGGCATTGTGGGGTTTGTAGTTTGTGGTGGCACCAGAGCTCTCTAACACGGAAGACTACATGCCCCCCAAAACTACAATTCCTAGCACTCCATAGCATTGAGCCATGGGAATTAAAAGTGGTGTCAACCTAGATACTTTCTGGAGTGTGGATGCAGCCTAAGTCAGCTTTGACCAACCCTCCTTGACAGCCTAAACTCCATATATGCTCTGTCTTATTCCTTAGACAACTTCACCTGTCAGAGTTGTCCACCCAACATGTGGTCGAAGCCGGGCCAGGAGGAGTGCTTCATGAAGGAAGTGATGTACCTCTTCTGGAACGATCCCTTCACCATCATGCTCCTATTCTGTGCTTTAATTGGACTCTTGGCTTCTGTGGGGACCCTGGTGACGTTTGCCCGCCATTTTAACACCCCGGTGGTGAGATCTGCTGGTGGGCATCTCTGCTTCCTCATGATCACTTCCCTTGGCCTGGGCTTCTGCAGCGTCTTCTTCTACATTGGTGACCTGACGGAGCTCAAGTGCTTTGGCCGCCAGAGTGCCTTCGGCCTCTGCTTCACCCTCTGCATCTCTTGCATCACCGTCCGGTCTTTCCAGATCATTTGCGTCTTCAAGATGGCCGCCCGGCTGCCCAGGGTTTATGGCATTTGGAAGAAGTACAATGGACAACATGTTTTTGTGGCCAGTGTCTTTGCCGTGAAGATGGTCATTGTGGGGCTCAATGTCTACTTCTACCCTCCGGCACCGGTCTTAACCATGATTAACAGTAACCCCACTGTCCTTCTCTTGATGTGCACAGAAGAGTACAAATCTTCCATGGTCCTAAACAATGCCTTGGAGATGGCCTTGTGCTTCCTGTGCTTCTGTTTTGCCTACATGGGGAAAGCGTTGCCCAAGAACTACAACGAAGCCAAGTACATCACCTTGTGTATGACCGGATACTTCTCCTTCTGGGCCATCCTCTTGCTGGTCATGTCCATCTCCAGTGGGATCCTGGTGAATATAGTTGACACGGCCATCATGCTGGCCAACTTGTTCAGTGTTGGTATGGGCTATTTTGGACCCAAGTGCTATGTGATCTTCTTCCATCCTGAGCGTAACACGGCTGCCTTCTTTCAGGAAGCCATCCAGAGCTACACCATGAGGCAGGAGTAGCCCAGAGGGTACTTGGGAAAGAGAGATCCTGTTTGCCTACATCCGTGGTTTCCCAAACTTTGGCTCTCCAGGTTTTTGGACTTCAACTCCCAGAAGCCCCAGCCAGCTTGGCTAACAGTCAGGAATTGTGGGAGCTGAAGTTTGAAACATCTGGAGGACCAAAGTTTGGGAACCACTGGCCTACATGGACATCCATTTACCTTATACGTCAGTAATGAAGATTGCAATTTTCCCATGGATTATCTGACCCAAATGCCTTGGTTCATCCAAGCTGGTGGATCAATTTGGAGAACCATAACTCAGTAGCTGTGGGCCATCCAACTAGTTAAGCTCACGGATCACCCATCTCAAATGTCATGGATTGTCCAACTTGGACCACTAAAGGATCACCAGACTCCAATAAAATAGACCACACAACCTGAAGAACCAGTGGATCCTCCAACTCCAATGTGACGGATCATCAGACTTGAGAAACCAATGGACTGCCCAGTTGAAATGCAATGGATCACACAACCTGAAGAACCAATGGATCCTCAAACTCCGATGCAATAGATCATCTAGTATTAGTGATCATGCCGTTTAAATGTGATGGATCGTCAAACTTGGGAAACCAATTGATTGCCCAATTTAAATGCCCACCTGAGTTTTAAGACCCTTGGAGGAGGGCTTTCTCTCAGTGGCATACCCAATTTTAAAAGTCCCTCCTCTCAGTTCCATTATAAGGCTCTCAGTTCCACTATACGCTTTAAATCTGTATCCTGCTGCATAGCTGGTGGATCAATTTGGAGAACCATAACTCAGTAGCTGTGGGCCATCCAACTAGTTAAGCTCACGGATCACCCATCTCAAATGTCATGGATTGTCCAACTTGGACCACTAAAGGAT
>NC_056528.1:1929524-1984749 GCF_019175285.1 Sceloporus undulatus | reverse complement strand
AATAATAATAATAATAAAGTTTTTATTTATATACCGCACCTTCCATAGATCAGGGCGGTTTACATAAAATTACAATACACGTACAATAGTATTGGATCACCAGACTCCAATAAAATAGACCACACAACCTGAAGAACCAGTGGATCCTCCAACTCCAATTCAGTAGATCATCCAACATGGATGATCATGCGCTATAAATGTGACGGATCATCAGACTTGAGAAACCAATGGACTGCCCAGTTGAAATGCAATGGATCACACAACCTGAAGAACCAATGGATCCTCAAACTCCGATGCAATAGATCATCTAGTATTAGTGATCATGCCGTTTAAATGTGATGGATCGTCAAACAGTTTTTACAGGAGCGTGGATCAGTCGGGACTGTTGCTGCAAGAAAGATGCACAATGCTTGACTTTCCAAGTAAAATAAAAATGCACAAATATACAAGCAGCCTGAATTTCGGTTTGTGTGCGGCAGAACTCCATTGCATTGAGCGATGGCAGCTAAAGTGGTGTCAAACTGGATTATTTCTGTAGTGTGGATGCAGCTGAGAAGAGCTATGTACACCGATGAATCAAGCGTGTTATTATTATTATTATTATTATTATTATTATTATCATCATCATTAAACTTTATTTATAAAGCACTGTAGGTTTACACAGCACTGTACATAAAATAGAATAGAATAAAATAAAATGGACGTACTAGAAAATGGAATATAACACAAAACTAATACGCAATGCCATTAAACAAAAATATACAAACAACCCAGATTAAAATAAACATCAAATACCAATCAAGTAATGTTTGGGAATGCTTCCCTGAACAGAATGGCTTTTAGCTCAGTTAAATATCAACTAATAGTAAAACGGTGCATAGAGCTTTGTACTCTCTGTTTGCAAATACAGTTGGAAAGTAGGCAAAATGTTTTTAAGTTCACTTTGGTTTGCAAGTGCGTAACCCTGGACATGGATGGCGCAAGGATTGCGCCATGCCAGTTTTGGACCAGCGCATGAGACTATGCCACGTTAATAAATATTTACCTGGTTTGACATTTAACCAGTTTGGAATGGCCTGCAGTTCAAAAGTCTGGATTAAAGTAAAGACAAAGGGCAGCTATTTTAATTCTACTATTTTTAGCTATTTGGGGCAATTTCTTTCTGGCATGGAAGCTGTCCATGGGTCTAGAGCAGTGGTTCCCAAACTTTGGTCTCCCAGAGATTTTGGACTGATATATATGTGTGTGTGTATCTATCTATAAAATAAACTATAATTCTATGATATATATATATGTTTGTGTGTGTGTGTGTGTATCTATCTAAACTATGTCTATTATATATGTGTGTGTGTGTGTGTGTGTGTATCTATAAAAATAAACTACTGTATAATTCTATGATACAGTATATATATATGTGTGTGTGTGTATCCATCTATCTATAAAAATAAACTATAATTCTGTAATATATATGTGTGTATCTATAAAAATAAACTATAATTTTATGATATATGTGTCTATCTATCTATAAAAATAAGCTAATTCCATATATATGTGTGTGTGTGTGTATCTATCTTCCTATAAAAATAAACTATAATTCCATCATATATGTGCATCTTTCTATAAAAATAAACTATAATTCCATGATTTATATATATATATATATATACATATATATATATATATATATATATATATATATTTGTGTGTGTGTGTATCTATCTATAAAAAATAAACTATAATTGTGTGTATAAAATAAAGGATGGAAGGCCAAGATCTCAGGCGGTATCCAGGCAACAGAGACAGTCCTATTTTGTGAGGACTATGAAGCAACAGCCGCCATTTTGGAAGCGGGCAGATTGAAGAAGCCATTAGCGCCGCCATTGGGGTTTAAACTTTTAGTCGAAAAGGGGGCGTGGCCTTGGGAGTTGCGTCAGCCCTTTTGAAAGGAGAGGTGGGCGGAGGGATTCTTAAGGTGAGCGCGTGCGTCGCCCCTCTCCTCGCTCTCCTTTCTCCCTCGTGGCTGTCAAAAGAAGGGGGCTAAAAAATCCTTCCGCCGCTGCCCCCCCTACGGTGGAAAGTGGTAGATTCCAGAGACCAGGTAAGCGCAGGGGAAAGATGGGGTGGAAGAGTCCAAATCGGGGGCTGGAGGGGGGGAGGAAGAGAGAATGAGATGGGAGACCCCTTAAGAGAGGCATCGAGGGAGGGATGTGGGGACTGAATGAGGAGAAATAACACCCAGCCCCTCCATGTTTGTTTATTTAATGTTAATTTATATATTATTTGTTGCACTAAATGGGATTCAAGGTGGCTGACAATAATAATAATTTACTAATAAATATTTACAAAAGTTACAAAAGAGGAATTAAACATCAGTATTTAAAAAAAAATAAAACAGGATTATTATTATTATTAATATTTATTATTATATTTAATATATTATTATTATATTCAATATATTATTATTATTATATTTTATATTATTATATTTAATTATTATATAATATTATTATATTTAATAATATTATATTTAACATTATTATTATTATTATTATTATTATTATTATTATTATTATATTTAATAATAATAATATTATATTTAATAATAATAATAATACAGGATTAAAAAACAGCACTCTGAAACATACTCCCAAAAGGTCCATATGGCAGAAAGAAATAATTTCTAATAATGGTAAATTAATTTTAATTTAATTCAAATAATTAATTTAATTTTTTAAAAATGACTTCTTTCTGCCATATGGACCTGTTTGTTTAATCTAATTTAACGTAATTTAATTTAATAATTAAATTAATTTTAAAATAATAAGTTATTTAAATTAATCATCTAGAAGGCATGACCCATAAAGGCCCCCTCTTTTATAGCATTAGATTAAATAAATGTAATAATAATAATAATAATAATCAACAGGATTTAAAATCTTTCTACGCTTCATCCTATTATTATTTCTATAAAATAGAGCAGGATGCAAATATTATTATTATTATTATTATTATTATTATTATTATTATTATTATTATTTGCATCCTGCTCTTTCCCCAGAACTCACAATATTCCCTGATTCTATTCAAACAGAAAAATCAGAAACATTATTATTATTATTATTATTATTATTATTATTATTATTTTGCTTCCTAAATAAATAGATAAGACTTTTCCTTTTAGCTCTTCTCTCGTTCTCGCTTTCCCCCCCGTAATTTTTTTCCCCCCCCCCTTTCTCCCTGGCTTTTCGTCGCCTCTTTTCCCATTCATTCCCTATGAGTTTTCCCTCCGCACGTTTTCGCAGCTGCTTCCATTGCCAAAAATACTCTCCTTGCATAACCTTATATATACACGTGGCCTTCTTCCCCTCCTATTTCACCCCTTATATGGGTGGAATGAAAGGAGGAGGACACTTAATCCCCTTTTTCTTATTTCGGGGATCAGCACCCCTCCAGAATGCCTTTTAGTTCCTCCCTTGCAATACTTTGGGGTCGCATGTAGTTTTTGGGGGCTGCATGTAATGCACAACTCTTAGTTTGCGGGTGCATTTTCTTGACATGGTGCGAAGGATCGCTCTGGGGAAACGGAGATGCTCCGCTGTGGTTTTCGAGCCTGGTTTCTGACTCTTATTTGTGTGCGTAATACAGAAATGGTCTTCCCCCTCTTTGCAGCCTGAAAACTACAATGCAAAGTTGTGAATGCGACAAGAGAGCAGCCAGCTTAAAAGTTGCGTTGAGGAAGAGTAGCAAACCCACCCTCTCGACTTACATAAAAGAAGATAAATGCAGGTTTGTTGTTGCTGGGTGCCTTCAAGTCGCTTCTGATTTGTGGCAGCCCTAAGGCAACCCTATCATGGGGTTTTCTTGGCAAGATTTATTCAAAGGCCGGTTGCCTTTGCCTTCCCCTGAGGCCGAGAGAGTGTGACTTGCAAGGTCGCCCAGTGCGTTTCGTGGCCAAGCTGGAAATCGAACCCTGGTCTCCAGTCATGGTCCAGGGCTGGGTAACTTGCATCCCTCAGCGTGGCTTTAGATTGCAGCTCCCACCTTCACGATTGTGTTGGGCTTGGGGATGATGGGTGTTGCAATCTGACCACGTTTTTGGAGGGCTTCCAATTGGCCAGTTCCAGTATTAGGGGGAAGGTTTGTTCATAGAAAGCAGGCACTGCTGCTATTCAATGGGGAGAGCATCAGTGCTAGGAGATGGTTTAGGTATGGCTTACCTCCGCTTGTTCTTCTCATATATATCAGACTGTGAAGACCCTTGCAGAAAGAAAAGCATGGAAGAGATGTATGTATTCCAGACTCAAGGCAATTGGAGGAACCTGTTTTTCACTGGATTTGAACCACTGAGATGTCCAGGGGAGGATTGAATGATAAAACCAAGATCAAATGTAGTACAGGAGAAACTCCTTAAAATGACAAAGCAAAATGCAAAGGAAAGGAAAAGAGAGGACGAAGAAACAACAGCCGAGAGTTATGTTTTGTTGGCTCCGTTACCCAGATGAGGTTTAAAAAACCAGTTTTTCTCCATGTATTTGTTGAAAATGTAGTTTGGAGGCATGTTTTGCAAGAGAGACAAAGGATCTGACAGATCTGTCGGTTTTGCTTTGAACGCGGAAGTTAGATAAGGCGGAAAACACACGCTGCAACCAAAAACAATGCCTGCAATAGAGTAGTTTAAAAACCTGCATTGTTGTGGAAAGATACGGAAAGGCAGAGCAATGCATTGGGTATTTTGCTTTTTAAGGATACTTGTATGCCACCTTGTCCCAAATTCTTAATGCAAATTAAAATGGAGTGTTTAATCACACCAGTGCGATGAAGACCTGGGGTTTGTGGTTTCACAAGGTCTTTACGTTTGCGTTTAATTCACGGAGCTCCTGCGCTCCTGGGAATATGGAAGACCCCATTGCGCTTTCGTTTTTGAGGAATGAGGACACTGGCTTTGTCCCAGTTCTCCCTGCCTCCTTGTTACATAAGAAGATCCAGGACGAGACTTCTGCTCCGATGATAATTGTTCCCACGAAGAGGAAAGATTCGGGTCGCCAACCTCTCCTTGGCATCTGTGAGCGCAAGTACTATTTTTCCACCGCTCATGCCAACTTGGAAGGAGGCCAGGCATAGAGGTCTGGGTAAACCTCTGTCCTTGCGTATTCCTCCTCCGTGGCAAAGAATGAAATTTGCAATTGCCAGGGGTGAGTTCGGAGCCAGCATGGCATGGTGGTTTGCTCCGACTCTGGATTTGAGTCCTCGCTTGGCTGTGAAAAAGGCGACCATGACCAAGTCGCACACTCTCAGCCCATTTCTTTCGTTCAGCTAGTCTCAAAGATGCCGCAAGACCTCTCTGTGTATTGATTCTATAGACTAACATGGCTATATCTTTGAATACTCTCAGCACCCCAGAAAACCTTTTAAGAGGAGGCCATACAAGAAGGTGTCATTCACTGTTACAAGATGTATAGTTGCTCTTAATAAAGCTTTGGCTGTTTCCTTTGGAAAGGAAAATCGGAAAACCCTGGGAGTCTTCCCTGCCTAAGAAAAGCCGCAAGTCGACAGGCGAAGGCGTGCGCGCGCGCACAGAATATGTGTATGTGACGTAAAGGCACACATATACATACGCAATATGTGTAACACAATCCAAAAAATCTCTGTAAGGCAGGCACAGATCTCTCTCTTTCTCTGAAGCACACAATATACATGTTTCAGTGAAAGAGCAGTGCGCCTACCTCCCCGCTTTCCTTTTAACATGTTTGCAGAGCAAAGGAGAGATTGTCGGATTATCTCGGCCACCTGGTCAGCGGCCCAGAAAAAGGCACCAGGGTGCATAATCCCTACAGAGACAGACAAACAGTCCTTGCAAACTGTTGTGAGATGCTCCAGCCAGCAAACAAAGCTTCTGTTTGTGTGGCTTGCAAACAGATGGCATGGGCTTGCAGTGCGCTGCCTTGGATTGGAAGCCATGCTAGGTTTGGCTTCTGATTGACAGGTGAGGCCAACCCTCCCCAGGTGAGTCCGGGGCTGCGATTGGCCGTCGGCGCACCTAGAAAGCCTGGCCTTTGTCTGCCTTTTGGGAACCCAAGTGGGAATTGGGAGGCATTGCTATAGTTGCCACATCGCCTGCATGTGCGGAGGCAGAGGCTGTGCTGGCTGGGGTCCATTTTGGAGCCGGTGCAGCTGAGTTCAAACTCCCAGGAGGACGTCCAGGTCGGGTCTCGGCTGCATGCCAGTGTGGACAGCAAATAAAAGTGGAGGGTGCCAGCCAGATTGCCAAGAGGGAGAGGAACCCCAGGCATATGTGGGCAGTGGCCAGGAAGGATCAGGACACCAGGCAAGTGTGGGCAGGTTGCGCCGTCCTTTGGAAATGAAACCGTCCATTAATCATTCTTAAATACTTCTGCTTGCAGGTTACTCTGCTCCCAGGAATAGGAAGACAGGACTCTCTGGAAAGGACAATAATGTTCAGGAAAGGTAAGAGGGAAAGAGGAAAGATTGCATTCCTGATGGATAACACTCATTCAAGGAAGGCACAGCGGTGTTGAGTTTGCAAGACCTGAGCAGGGCTGTGGGTGATAGGATGACTTGTGGGTCTCTCTTTCACCTATCTGTGCGTCTTCAAGTCAATTGTCAATGTATGGTGACCCCCATTAATTTCATAGGGTTTACCTAGGCAAGGAATCCTCAAAGGCGGTTTGCCAATTCCTTCCACTGAAATAGAGCACTTGGTACGCATTGGTCTCTCATCCAAGGACTAACCAAGGCTGATCCTGCTTGGATTCCAAGATCACGCAGGATCTAGTGCTTTGTCTGTGTGTGCGTGCATGCCTTCAATTCACCTGTCGACTTATGGCGACCCCATTAATTTCATGGGGTTCTCTAAGGCAAGAAATTGTGCTTTTGCCAGCTCCTTCCTCTGAAGTAGAGCCTCCAGTACTTGGGATTTGTTGGTGGCCTCTCTTCCAAGTAATAACCAGGGCTGACCCAGCTTAGCTTCCAAAATCAGACCAGATTTGGTACCTTTCCGGGTATTTAGGCAACTTGACACAAAGTGATCCAGACCCCAAAAGACATGAAAAAAACCACCCAAGGGCCAACCAGAGCTGATCTGGCTTGGGATCTTTTTGTACTTTGAGAACATTTTGGGATCTTCATTAGGTGAGATGGTAGAAGAATCTGGCTGGGGAAGAGAGATTGGGGATTGGGACAAGGAGAGGATTTCTGCCCTATAGCATGCATGTTTTTAATAAAAAAAATCCCACCTTCTTGCCAAAAAAGCAACCTTGGAAAAGGTAGGCAGTTTCTGCATGGCCCCATAAGGGGAAATCCTTCTTTTTCCAATAAGGAGTCAATGGCTGAGAGCTTAAAAAAAATTATGACAGCCCTCCGGGGCTCTTAACTGGTCCAGACCTGGATGTATGTGTGGGGCTGAGAACATAGTGTTCTTCACACCCGTTTCCTTGTTGTTGTTGCTGTGAACTGCTGTTAAATAGGCCTTGACTTACAACCACTCTATGAGCCAGCGCACTGAATCATGGCAGTTAAAGTGGTGTGAAATTAGATTATTTCTGCGATGCAGATCCAGCCCCTATGCGCCAGCGTGGTGGAGTGGTTTGAACATTGGGCTAAGACTACAGGAGACCAGGGTTCGAATTCCTCACTCGACCACCCTATGAACCAGCGTAGTGGGTTGTGTGTTGTTCTAACACTGCAGGAGACTAGGGTTTGAATCCATGCTTGGCTATGGAAACCCACTGAATGACATGGGCAGGTCCCACTCTTTCAGCCTCAGGAGAAGGCAATGGCACACCTCCTCTGAACAAATCTTGCCAAGAAAACCCCACAATAGGTTCGCTTTAGGATTGCCACAAGTCAAAAATGATTTGAAGGCACACAACAACACAACGAGAGACTTCCAACAGCCCTGCTCAGGTCTTGCAAATTTAGAGTCATGGTTTCCATGATAGGCTCTATCCACCTTTAATGAAGTCTTCCTCTTTTCCTGTTGCCTTCCGCCTTTCCCAACATGGTTGTCTTTTCAAAGGGGTCAGGTCACAATATGTCCAAAGTACAGTAGCCTCGGTTGAGTTGTTTCGGCTTCTTGTTTGAACATGTGTATTGCCCATAGATTCCTAAAGCTCAGATGAAACATGTGGTTTGGTTCATCCCAGCTGGCGAGCAACTTTTCCTTATTATATCACCTGCATATCATCTAGAACATTAATTTTTAATGTGAGCTAGCATGGCGCAGTGGTTTGAGCATTGGACTACGACTCTGGAGACCAGGATTCGATTCCCAGCTCAGCCATGAAACCCACTGGATGATCTTGGGCAAGTCACATTTTCTCAGCCCCGAAGGCAAACCAAAATAAACCCTATTTGAACAAATCTTGCCAAGAAAACCCCATGATACGTTCGCCTTAGGGTCACCAAATCTTGGCAATGACCCAAAGGTACGCAACACACACAGTCTTCAATGTCTTGCATCTTTTTTTCATTTAATGGGTCCATCTCCCTTGTCCCTACTTTGGTATTTTCCTCCCTACTTCAGCACTTTGATAAACTTAATCCCCAACTGAGTGGCTGCTTTTTCTCTGATGCAGCAAAATATGACTTGAGAGTCACGCGGCCCCTTAAAGATTAACAGAACAACCCAGTTTCTTGCGACACCCTTAAGCCTGACTGATTTGTTTGCGCCTGAGCTTTTGTGGGTTGCAATCTCCTTCAGATCCACAGAGTCTAATATTTGAGCTTCGGGAATATATGGGCAATGCACATGACTGGAAGTAAAATTGGATGCGGAAAGTGACATTTTTACTTTTGTTGAACTACAGCTGTCTTGCTCAGAGGAAGGGGTGTTATCTAGAACATCAGGTGAACCCCTAAAAGTTTATTCTTATGGGAGGATAACTTAAAAATAGTGCTTTTATATGTCTGGCTGTACTGTATATGCAAATATTCCAGAATCCAAAGACAAATCTGAAACACTTCTGGTCCCAGACATTTTAGAAAAGGGATACTCAGCCTGTGTGAACCAGTCTGGTGTAATGGTTTGAGTGATGATGGACTATGAAGGACAGAGTTTGAATACCCAGCTTGGCCATGGAAACCCACTGACAAGCCACACACTCTCAGCCTCGGAGGATGGCCATTGTAAACCCCCTCTGGAGAAAGTTGCCAAGAAATGCCCACGATACGTTCACCACCTTAGCGTCGCCCTAAATCAGAAATGACTGGAAGGCGCACAACAACAGAAACAACATATTCAACCTGTACTTGTTACAGAAGAGTAGATTTTGATTGAACACGAGAAGGAACTTCCCAATGGTAAGAGCGGTTCAGCAATGGGACCAATGACCGGTTTAGAGAAGTGGTGGGTTTTCATCTTTGAAAAAAGGGTGCTAGGGATGCTTAGCTGGAGATCCAGCATTCATTTGGAGACCGGACTGAATGATCTTTTGGGACCCCTTCCGATTCTACGATTCTATTTCTGTGCAAGATTTTTTAAAAAGCAAAGCACAAAGCACCATTGCCATGTAGTTTCTGGCTTCATTGCCTTTCTCTTTGCTCCCCCCAGGTCACTTACCATGGTCAAGGAGTCCTACAGCGCCAATGGCGGCCTCACCGTTGTCAGCAACGGCTTCGCCAGCTCCCGGCCCGATGGCGGAAGCAGCAGCGGAAGCGAGAGCTCCAAGGAGAGTTCACGGTGCTCCACGCCCGTCCTGGACATCGAGCAACACGACCGTCTCCGCGAGAAGATGCGTCGGCGGCAGGAGTCCGGGGACAAGTGGTTTTCCCTTGAGTTCTTCCCTCCACGGACCGCCAATGGAGCCGTCAACCTCATTTCCAGGTGACAGAGCTGCTGTGGATGGGAAGGGTGGGGAGAAAAAATAGAGCAATGAACAACTGAGCTCTGTATTTTAATTATTTGTAATTAGTAGGTTTATTGGCACAGCCCACTTCTGTCACCAATGTGAAGACCTGCTCCTGTCCCACTACTATGGCATTATGGGGACCTTATTAACCTTATTATTAACCTTTATTTATAAAGCGCTGTAAGACCTTCTAGATGCCCTTATGTTTCCTGAGCGAGACTTTATTAACCTGATCCCACCACCTTGGAATCATGGTTGCCCCCACAAACACTCTACCGCCTGCTAATTTTTACCCCTCGTGTTTGGATCTCAACCCCGCAGGTTTGACCGCATGGGAGTGGGAGGCCCGCTCTTCATCGACGTCACCTGGCACCCGGCTGGTGACCCGGGCTCTGATAAGGAAACCTCCTCCATGATGATGGCCAGCACGGCGCTCAACTACTGTGGCCTGGAAACCGTCCTCCACATGACCTGCTGCAACCAGACCCGGGAGACCATCACGGCACACTTACAGAAAGCCAAGCGGTTGGGGCTGAAGAATATCATGGCGCTCCGTGGAGGTGAGCTGTGGCTTAGCGGTAGAATGCTTCCTTTGCATACAGAAGATCTCAGGTTTCATTCTTGGTGTTTTCTGGAAAGTCCTTGCCTGGAAACTTTGGGGACTTGCTGCTAGTCCATGCGGTGTGGGGTCGGGTGGGGAACCTGTGGCCTTCAAGACATTGCAGGACCACAGCTATCATCATCCATGCACACTGAGTACGCTGACCTGAACTGATGGGAGTTGGATTACCACAACTCGAGGAAGTCCCTAGGTTCCCCATTTGTGGTGGACCAATTATCTGATTCAATAGAAAGGCAAGTTTCTTTATTCCCGGACCCTTACGGGAAAGCATGAAAGATGAAGATGAGAATGATGCTATCCTATTTTTTCCTCCAGTCCAATGTGACTTACAAAGTTTAAAACAGATGCAGGTTGGGTCTCCTTTATCCAGCGTTTTGAAATTCGAAATATTCCAGAATCCAAAATTGTCCAGCTGGTTGGTTGAGAGAGTGACGCCTTTGCTTTCTGATGGTTCAGTACACACAAACTTGGTTTCGTGCACAAAATGATTTAAAGTATTGTGTATAAAATGACCACCAGGGTATGTGCATAAGGTGTATATGAAATGAATTTCATGTTCAGACTTGGGTCCCCTTACATATACACAAATATTCCAAAATTGAAAACATGTCTGGTCCCAAGCATTTCGGATAAGGGAAACTCAACATGTAGTATAGGGGCAGAAGGCATTGAAGTAAAGCCTGCGGTGAAGGGGACTGAGTTTACTAAGAATACCTCTCGTTCTTTCTCTCTCTTTCTCCTTTTTGCCACCATCTTGTGCAGATCCTATTGGTGAAGAATGGGAGGAGGAAGTCGGCGGATTCAACTACGCCGTCGACCTGGTGAAGCACATCCGTCACGAGTTTGATGATTATTTTGATATCTGCGTGGCAGGTGAGGAAGCCAGGTCTTCTCTTCTTTTATGGCAGGGGTGGGAATCAACCGGAATCCACTCCAGAGGTAATTGGACTGCAGGGCTTGGTTGGCTGGGGATGCTGGGACTTTCATTCCAACCACATCCACAAAATGCTTTTGCAGTATCCTGCAAGAGAGATCCTATTTTATTTTAGTCTTTGTTTTTGATTAGCATTTGGGACTGCTGGCTAAGATTTAAAATAGGTGTTATTTGTGTGAAGCACAGAGGTTTTGTAGAGAGACAGTATGGGGTATAGTGGTTTGAGCATGGGACTGGGATTCCGCAAGACCAAGGTTTGAATCCCAGTTCAGCCTTGGAAAACCATTGGGTGATGCTGGGAAAGTCACCCCCAGAATAAATCCTACAGAAAACCCCAGGATCGGGTTGCCATAAGACAGAAATGACTAGTAGGCACACAACATTAAAGATGTGTTTTGTAACCTTTGGTAAAAGAGAGGGGGGAAATTCAGTTATTAAGTGCTTTCTCTTTCTTTCTTCTTTCTTTCTTTCTTTCTTTCTTTTTCTATCAATTATGTTGACTCCCAAAGGCTATCCCAAAGGACACCCCGAAGCAGAGAGTTATACTGATGATTTGAAACATCTGAAAGAGAAGGTATCAGCCGGCGCCGATTTCGTCGTGACGCAGCTCTTCTTCCGGGCAGAGACCTTTCTCGCATTCTTGAGGGACTGCCAAGCCATCGGTATCACCTGCCCCATCGTCCCTGGAATATTCCCCATACAGGTAAGGCTTAGTGAAATATTAGCAACCTTTGAGCATCATAGAACCAGAGTAGCATAGTGGTTTGAGTACTGCAGTAGGACTCCAGGAGACCAGGGTTCAAATCTGGAGAAATTCATTGGGTGATCCTGGAGCAAACCCCACTCTCAGCCTCAGAGGAAGCCAATGGCAAATCTATGTGAAGTCAAAGGCTTTCATGGCCGGCACTCATAGTTAATGCGGGTTTTTCAGGCTCTGTGGCCATATTCTAGAAGAGTTTATTCCTGACGTTTCACCAGCATCTGTGGCTGGCATCTTCAGAGAATTAGGTGCTACCTAACTTAGGACTTAGGGTCAGTCTTTGATTTTTCCTCTGCAAGAGCTGTTTTGACCAATTGGGAACTGGACAATCAGTTGGCATTTTTTTGTGATGCTCATTTATTTCCACCTTCATCCCTTCCAGGGATACCATTCCCTGCGACAGCTTGTAAAACTCTCCAAGCTGGAGGTCCCCCAGGAGATCAAGGACGTCATTGAACCCATCAAGGACAACGACGCGGCCATCAGGAACTACGGCATCGAGCTGGCTGTCACCATGTGCCGGGAGCTGCTGGACAGCGGCCTGGTCCACGGCCTCCATATTTACACCTTGAACCGGGAAGTGGCCAGCATAGAGGTGCTCAAGCGCTTAGGCCTCTGGAAGGAGGATCCAAGGTAAGCTCCGGAGGAAAGATTTCCCTCCTCTACGGTTACGTTTGCACTGCAGAAATAATGCACTTTGACACTGCTTTAACTGCTGTGGCCCAATGCCATGGACCCCTGAGATTTCTAGCTTGTGGTACCAGAGCTTTCTGACCCATGGCAGCTAAAGTCTGGATGTAGTCTGTGTCAGGCATCGGACAAACATGACAAACGTCTAAGGTTGATGCTGGTTTCAATTGTTTTAGGTTCCACATGATCTGGCTTTTAAACAGATACAGTAAAGTATTCCATATACTGTATGTTTAGTCTTTAAAAATGATTACAAGTTTGCAATTTAAAAAAACCTTCTTTGCATATTTGTAGCTGTTTTTCATGTATTTTGGGGTTTCTTTTTCCCAATTTGCTGCAAACATACAAAAGTGCAAATCCCAGGACGTCATAAACAATGTCAAATTGCATTATCTCTGCAGTTGCGCATACTTGGATTAAAACAGTGGCCTAGCATGCCGTTTGACAGTGGCTCTTGGAGGGACCTGGGAAAAACCGTAACAGATGTCCTAACCAAGTAAAGGTGCAGCCATTTTAATCTTCTATCCCTTTCTTTTCCCAAACAAAGGCGTCCTTTGCCCTGGGCGGTCAGCGCTCACCCCAAGCGGCGAGTGGAAGACGTCCGGCCGATTTTCTGGGCCTCTCGGCCAAAGAGTTACATCTACCGGACTCAAGAATGGGATGAGTTTCCCAACGGCCGGTGGTGAGTATGGGCCAAGTGGGTGGATCGCCATGGAAGAATCTGGTTGAACTTGCAAGCAAACGAGCCTGTCTGCAAATTTTAAGATGTGGTATGAAAGATATCTCTGATGCTGCTAGAAAGGACCCATGGGTTGCCATAAGTCAACCGGCGACTTAGAAGCACATGCAATTCTATTGATTTTTCTCTTGATATACATTATCTCTCCCTAAATGGAGATTCTCACTTCATTCCACTAATGTATTTCTCCCCCCTTTTAAAAACCTTTAGGGGCAACTCATCCTCTCCTGCATTTGGGGACCTGAAGGACTATTACCTGTTCTACTTGAAGAGCAAATCTCCCCGGGACGAACTCCTGAAGATGTGGGGGGAAGAGCTGACCAGCGAGGAGAGCGTCTTCGAGGTGTTCAGGTGTTACATCGCCAGAGAACCCAACAAAAATGGGCACAGGGTGAGTGTCGTCGCATCCTGAGCAACAATCCTGCATGGAGAAAAGGGCAGGTTTAGGTATTGCAGGCGGAGCGGCGACTATGGTGCCATAACCAATGGTGTGGTGGTCGATTTCAGAACTCAGCAACGTCTTGTGACAGTTTCCATAGATCTCTGAAGATACCAGCCACAGATGCTGGGGAAATGTCAGGGATAAACTCTTCTAGAACATGGCCACAGAGCCCAAAAGGCCCACAAAAAGCTATAGTTTCCATAGAACTCCAAAAAATGTAGGCGATGTCACAATATATAATGAATTATGCTAATCGTCTCATGGGTTCATAGGTTATTATGAGAAAGTGGGTTCTTTTTCCTTTTCTTGTTGAATATATGGATTTAATAATGGTATTAAGCTTATCATTAGAATAATAACCTTATCATTATCCAGATGCATCTGAGGAAGTACCGTATATACTTGACTATAAGTCGACCTCATGATTAATCCCAGGGCAAGTTTTGCGGCCAAATTTATGGATTTTGCTATCCCCCATGGATAAGCCGAGGGTAAAACTTAGGGGCATATAGCAAAGGATCTAAAGGATGAAGGAAAGTGAAATAATGTCAAAGAACTTATAAAATCCCATCAGATATAACACTTTGTGCTTACTCCTAAGAGTAGAGGAGGTCGGTGCCCCTAGGACAGATTATACTCTTGCTTTTCACCAGGTTTGTTTTCCACCCTGAAAAAATATATTCTGTCCAACTGATTATATTTCAACTGATTAAACTGTAAACTACCCAGAAATCTTAAGATATGGGATGAAGTATAAAGATTTTTTTAAAATTTGTGAATTAAATGAGCAGGAGGACAGCAAAACCACAGAAATGGATCAACAGGCTATGGTGAATCATGGCTTATGAAACAAACCCTAGTTAAGACAAACCATGGCTTATTGTGACATGCAAATACGCTGCCTTTTTCCTTTCTTCAGGTGACTTGTCTGCCGTGGAACGATGACCCTCTGGCCGCTGAGACCAACCTAATGAAGGAAGAGCTGGCCAAAGTGAACAGGTTGGGGATTCTGACCATCAACTCCCAGCCCAACATCAACGGCAAGCCGTCCACTGACCCCATTGTGGGCTGGGGGCCGGAAGGAGGCTACGTCTTCCAAAAGGTAACCTTTTTATGTACCTCCTTGATTCTCTTGTTGTCCCATTGTTCCTCCCCATCATTTTGACTTCTGCATTCCTCAAGCCTATTGAATTTTAAGTCTTATTTCCAATGGGTATGTCCACCTTTTGAATGAAGCCTTAAAAATGTGGCCTAAGTCACATACACTCATCTCTCCATATTTGCAGCTTTGATATTTGTGGATTTGATTAATATGTTCTCCCAAGGAATATCCAGGTCCTCCAGTGCAACTCTATGGTCAGCTTTAACTAAAAGTCGCACCAAAAGACCTAGGCGGGTTATAGACCGCTAAAAAGCGGCGGTCTGGCTCCGCCGCCACTTGCAGCGTCCGGGAGATGCAGCCTTTAAACGGCGCGACTCCCAGACGCTGCAGAGAAGGAGCGCGGAAATCGCGCTCCTTCTCGGGCCCCGGAAGAGGCGCCGCAAGTGCCAAAGGGCGCACTCGTGGCGTCACCTCTGGTGCGCCACGTGCGGACGCAGAGCGTCCGTTACGTCAATATGGCGGCCCCCATGTGGAAGGGGCACTGCCATGTTGTACGTATTCCATATATACTAGGGTTAGGGGGGGTGCGGAAGCACCGTCCCTTCCTAACCCTAATACGTATGGAATATGTATTTTTTGGCGGTGTGTAACCCGCCCTAGAGATTCCTAGAGAGGACACTCTACAAGGCCTTTGTAACTCCTCTAGTGCAGTTCTGTGACCGGTGTCTGTCAGACACTGACCACAGAGTTGCCCTGGAGGACCTAGAGATTCCTAGAGAGGACATTCTACTAGGCCTTTGTAACTCCTCTAGTGCAGTTCTATGGC
Organism: Sceloporus undulatus; assembly: GCF_019175285.1. Lineage (NCBI taxonomy): Eukaryota > Metazoa > Chordata > Lepidosauria > Squamata > Phrynosomatidae > Sceloporus > Sceloporus undulatus. The sequence goes on along the minus strand of NC_056528.1, from coordinate 1,968,768 downwards.
CGGTGTCTGTCAGACATTGACCACAGAGTTGACCTGGAGGACCTAGAGATTCCTAGAGAGGACACTCTACTAGGCCTTTGTAACTCCTTTAGTGCAGTCCTATGGCCGGTGTCTGTCAGACACTGACCACAGAGTTGCCCTGGAGGACCTAGAGATTCCTAGAGAGGACGCTCTACTAGGCCTTTGTAACTCCTTTAGTGCAGTTCTATGGCCGGTGTCTGTCAGACATTGACCACAGAATTGCCCTGGAGGACCTAGAGATTCCTAGAGAGGACGCTCTACTAGGCCTTTGTAACTCCTTTAGTGCAGTTCTATGGCCGGTGTCTGTCAGACACTGACCACAGAGTTGCCCTGGAGGACCTAGAAATTCCTAGAGAGGACACTCTACTAGGCCTTGTAACTCCTCTAGTGCAGTTCTATGGCCGGTGTCTGTCAGACACTGACCACAGAGTTGCCCTGGAGGACCTAGAGATTCCTAGAGAGGAAACTCTACTAGACCTTTGTAACTCCTTTAGTGCAGTTCTATGGCCGGTGTCTGTCAGACACTGACCACAGAGTTGCCCTGGAGGACCTAGAGAGGACACTCTACTAGGCCTTTGTAACTCCTTTAGTGCAGGTTCTATGGCCGGTGTCTGTCAAACATTGACCACAGAATTGCCCTGGAGGACCTAGAGATTCCTAGAGAGGTGTCCTCTCAGGTAAAAACATGATGGTTTTTGTTATTTGCGGTTTTTCCATATTCACGGGGGTCTTGTGCCCCTAACCCTACTGACTATGGATGGACATTGTATTTTGTTTTATCATGGCAAATCATTGACCCTTCCTTTCCATTTTATGGGGCTGTTGTACTTTGCCCACTAACTCCCGACCTTTTCTTCCATCGTGGAGCAAACAGTTAAAAGACTGGTTTGATTTCCCTGAAATGTCAACAAACCTAGCTCTGCTGGCTCTTTTCACCAAGGAAGTACTGTTTTAAAAAAAACAAATACCTTGCAGACAAGCCCAGCCAAATTTAATATGATATTTCACAATACTTGGGTTCCCATGTATCTGAACAAAGGGACGTCGGTGGCAAAGAAGGTGACAAGTTAAAATGAAAGCTGTTTTGGGCTGTAATGCAAATGGTGCCCAGACTGGCCTCATATTAGTGGGATTAATCTTTCCGCGATCCCCTCCTTTCCTTTTGTCAGAAGGGTTGCCAAAAGTGATGTGAAAAGAGCAGGATGGGCCTGAAGCCAGCCGTATCAAAGGCCTCTGGTTGCCCAGCATGCTAGAAGGTGTTGGAAGCAACGGAGGAAATAAAGATGCCCCACTCAGAAACATGGGCAGCCCTGCGGTTGGCACCGGGGGAACCACGATCCTTGTAAAATCAGAAAGAAATTGGCATGGGGGGCTGGAAGCGAGAGGCTGTGATCTTAAATCCAGGCAACTGCAAAGTAGGAGGAAAGAGAGATTAAGTGGCATTAGCAGGTCTATGCACACACATGGGTGTACCAGAGACAAAAGGGAAACCAGGCTGTGATTTTCAAAACCTTTGGTCCTGCTGGTAGACCCATTAAAGGGGAACCCCCACGGTGAAATTGCCTCCTTCTCTCTCCCCCCAGAATATTTCAGAACAAACAGAAACCCCATGGGAGCCTCCCCATTACAAAGGGCTCTTGATTTTTAACCCCTTCCCCTTCCTGAACAGTTAAATGCAAGCTCTTTCTACAAGGAGAGGAGAACATGCGCAGGCTGATAATCCTTTATCCGAACGGGACCTGAAGTGTTTGGGATTTCCAATGTTTTAGGGTTTTGGAATACCTATATTTGCATATCCATATGTAATGAAATTATTTTGGACATGGAACTCAAGTCTGAACACAAAATACATTTATGTTTCATATATATCTTATAGCCTGGAGTTACGGTTAGCTCTCTATATTCACTGATTTTTTATCCTCAAATTCAAGTATCCATGGTTTGACTATATATATATATATATATATATATATATATATATATATATATATATAGTGTAAATTTACAGCGCTTTATAAATAAAGGTTAATACACACACACACACACACACACACACACACATATATATATATATGACAGTCCACTCCACCAAATGCATCTGAGGAAGTAGACTTTAGTCTAGGAAAGCTCATGCTGCCAACTTCTTTCTTTCAGTTAGTCTCAAAGGCGCTACAAGATCTCTCCACATACTGATTCTACAGACTAACACGGCTATATCTTTGAATTCTGTCATTGTACATTATATTTAATAGGACTTGAGCATCCACGGATTTTGGTATCCATAGGGGGTCCTGGAACCTAATCCCAATGGACACCAAGGGCGCACTATAACTTTATACACAATACTGTAGTTTTAACAATTATGTGCATGAAATACATTGTACATTGTGTACATTGAACCCCCAGAAAGCAAAGGCACCACTCTGGGGGACTTTCAGATAAGGGAGACTCAACCTGCGTGGATTTACACCGACCATATTTCTGTCCCTTCATCTTCTTTGCTGTAAGCCGTCAATGGAATTATGTTACTGTTATCCATTGAGAAGCTGGTTTGGGATTCCTGATTATCCTATTGTCTGTCTCCTTTGGAGATTAAGGTCAAGGTAGGCTTGTGTGCCCCAGACTTCTTAATAGCAGGCTGGCAATAGAGGGCATGCACCCACTTTCGTTTCCTTCCTTCCTTCCATCCATCCATCCTTCCTATCACTTGCTAGCCCTTCCTTCCTTCCTTCCTTCCTTCCTTCCTCCACTTTCCCTTGCATGCACAAACATACTGACACCAACACAACTTTGAAAGCTTTGTGCCACTCTCTTTCTCTCATTCCACCATCAACACATCAAGCTCTTCTTCCCCCTCGCCTTCCAGTGCTCCATTCCCAGCTGCTGCATTGCGAACTTTGGGGTCCTGGCTCATCAGACCCTCTGAAAAGCCCACCACCCCGACGAACAAGGCATTGGTCTTACCTCCTCGGGTGTTTGGGCCTCTCTAAAAGTGAAAGGGAAAGTCGCAAGGAAAAGTAGAACAGCTGATCTTTCTTTTCAATGTGATCTCTGCTCATATGGCTGCCTTCCAGGAAAGAGAAAGACAGATCTCTTCTGTGTTATTAGTCATGCGTTGGAAACCTAGCCTAGTTTGAGGAGTGTCATTGAATGGAGGAGATAGAGATCTGTATCCGAGATGATGAGATCAGAGTTGGAAGGGTCCCATGGACCATGCAGTCCGACCCCCTGTTCAGGACCCTGCCATGTCTAATAATAATAATAATAATAATAATAATAATAGTAATAATTTATACCCCGCCTCGTTAATGAGATCGAGGCTTACAACAATATTCAAAAGCATTAAAATACAGTAAAATACAATGCCCCATAAACCCACCCACCATAACCAGTAAATCTCATTTTACTTATCAGAAATGTTGTTTCTTTTTACATTGCAGCCCTTCAGGCACGGCCTTCTTTCTCTTAATCATCCTTTCCTCCGTTTCACTATCATTTGACTCAAATATCTTATTCTCTATACTTCTTACCATCCTTGTTGTCTCTGAACCTACCCCAGCTTGTCTATGTATTTCTTAAAAGGAGGTGCAAAATTGAACATCGTACTCCAGTGCAGAATATAGTGAGGCTATTACTTCCCTCAACTTGGAAACTATTCTTCTGTTAACACAGGCTAAAATAGCATTCATTTTCTTTTGCTGTAGCATCACACTCCTGGTTCGTGCTCAACTTTGGATCAATAATTTTGATCAAACTTTGGTTTTTTGGAGTTTAGAAGCCCCAGCCAGCTTGGCCTATGGTTAGGGATTCTGGGAACTGAAGCCTAAAATGTCAGTTTGAGATCCATTATTGTAGACCATTTCTGGGGTCTTTCCTGCCATTTGTCTGGTCCTAACGCTTCTTAACATCTCTTCTCAACTCCTTGCAGGCTTACTTGGAGTTCTTCACTTCCAGCGAGAACGTCAGAGCCCTCCAGACGGTGCTGAAGAAATACGGTCAGCGAGTGAACTACCACATTGTCAACGTCAAGGTACAAACCTTCCTTGGGATGAAACCTGTTTTGTATGTATGTATGTCAAAATGGAATTGTGTGGATCAGGACACCTTCCCAATGCCAGCTGCTGTGTGCGCATTCATGCAGCAGCTGGCTTCGGAAAACAGTTGGCGCAATGGCGGTTGCTCATTCTCAAGGCAGACCTTCTGCTCCGCTCTGCAAATGCATTGCCATTGCAGCTTGTTCCGGAGCACACAATCCTTCCCAGGCCTTCTTGCCTTTAAACACCTCCCCTGTTCCCATCTTTAGGGAGAAAACATCACCAATGCCCACGACATGCAGCCCAACGCCGTGACCTGGGGGATCTTCCCAGGCAGGGAGATCATCCAGCCGACGGTTGTGGATCCAGTGAGCTTCATGTACTGGAAGGTAAGAGAGTCGTGCGGCTCAAATGCCGGGGAGGTGTTTGACCTCATGGGGCAGAATGGAGCTTGGAAGCATTATTTTTCTTAAGACTATAACTCCCAGACCCATCTGAAGCGGACACCAGGGAAGATGACACAAGGGAGATGGGGTGCAACCTCAACCTATTACTTTCAATGGAACTGCAGCAGCCACACCAGGGAAGATGACCATGCTGCTGCAGTTCTATTGAAAGTAATAGGTTGAGGTTGCACCCCATCTCCCTCGTATTGTACGCCTAGCTGTAGCTGAGTTCTCTCTTTCTCCTCCATTTGCGGACAGGACGAGGCCTTCGCCCTGTGGATCGAGCAGTGGGCCAAACTCTACGAAGAGGAGTCCCCTTCCCGCATGATCATCCAGTACATCCACGATAACTACTACCTGGTCAACCTGGTGGACAACGATTTCCCATTGGAGAGCTGCCTCTGGCAGGTGCTGGAAGACATGTACGAGCTGCTGAACGGTCTGGCAGAGCCGTGAAGGTGGCCCTTTTGCCCTCCTAGGTTTCAGCCGTGCTTGACCTCGGGACGCTGAGCCACAAGGCCTTGCGGTGGCACCGACACTCCTGTAGAAGTACCCCTTGGCTGCACTTTCCTGTCACTGGCAAGGTCGGTGGACACCCTTCGAGGGTGTTGGTTGTCCCTTCTGAGCCAAAAGACTGAAAAGTACCCTTAAACCTCTTGTTTTGGTTGTTACAAGCCCTACGGCCCTTTCAGGTAGCCTCAATGAAAGCTGGAACCCCTAACAGTCCTCACTCTCTGGCTTTCCATCCTTCCTAATCCAGGTTGCACACCTTAATAATTTTCTGCTTCAGTGCGAAGCTTTCTGACTAGTTATTAAAGTAATTGGCGGCTCTCCGTCTGTAGTTTCACAAGTCCTTTTTGCCAGGGAAGTCTCGAGTGGCAAGACTTTGGGCAACAAGGATCGGCCATAGCCAGAGAATTGGGGTAGGCTTGATTAAACTATTTATTTTTATTTGTATTTTTTTTAAGATGACAGGACAGTGAGAATTTTCATGGGTTTTTTCCCCCTCTTTGGAAAGGCGTTTGGATATGTGAGCACTTATAAAAAGAAACCAGAAGCGGTGAAAACAAAATACAAATTAAAACATTTCTAACTGTTCAGGCTTGTGTCGGTTGCTTTGTGAAATGGCTATTGGGAGAGTAACTATTATTTTTGTGGGGAGGGAGTGGTGTGAGAGTGTTTACCTTGTTGTAGGGAGCATCACTTAGGGGGTGAGCACCTGGTGGGGCGGTCATTCACTTTCCATCCCACGACCCACTGACCACCCCACTCTTCCAACCAGGGCACCTCTGCCATCTACCCGCTGCGGCCGTTTCTGGGAGTGGGGCACTTCAGGGTTTGGCAGGGCTCTGAGCCGGGTGTCATACCCTCCCTTGAGAGTTTAGCTTCTGAAAACGAAACAGCCATACCACATCACTATAGCCATCTCAGGCAGAGGCAGGAGAGATAGCTCCAAGTCCTCTGGAAGGGCGAAGGCTTTGGCATTTGGCACAAACTCAGTCTCAGTGCGTGGTGGAGTCTCCTTCTTTGGAGGTCTTTAATCAGAGGCTGGATGGCCATCTGTCAGGGATGCTTTGATTGTGAGTTCCTGCATGGCAGAATGGGGTTGGACTGGATGGCCCTTGGGGTCACTTCCAATTCTAAGATTCTATGATTAGTCAAAGGGGTTTCCCCTTTCTGTTGGGTTACTCTCTCAGTCGGCATCTACTGCAAGGTCTGACTGTGATTTATGACTCCAGACACATTATCTCATTACTCCTGGACTTGGCTTGGATTTACAGTTTTTGATCCTGGGCTGTTATTGGATACTGCTTGTCCCTCCAGCTACTACACTGTTGGCACTTGGTATTATGTTAGTATGAAAGCAGGGCACAGGGAAACGGCGATGTAGCCACCATCGGTGGCCATGGACCCCTCCTCTTCCCCTGGCTTTGCTCCGTGGGCAGAGGGGTCCAACCAAGGCCGGATCCCAACCTCTGCTGGCAGCTCCTGCCTGCCTAGGGGTGACAACATGAATTGCCATAATGGGGTGACACCAGTCCAAATATGAAATGGTTGTACCCTCCAACACAGCGGTGGCGCTCCAAGAAAACGAAAGAAATAAAAACGGAATGAAGTTAAAGAATAAGAAAAAGCAACACTACTCCTAAACACCATTAACTTGAAACATGTCAAGGTAGGCCTCTTTGGGGCTCCGCCATAGAAATTGATCCGCAAGCCAAAAAAGTTGGAAAGCCCTGCTCTTAACCCAACGCCTGTCTTGCCGCTTTGTGGTAGATTTACGCTTATGCTCAAAGCACAGTTAGTTTTTTTAAAGTAACGTTGGAAATCTTGCAACTCATAGGCGTCTGTAAGGTTTTCCCATCTTGCTTTTGTTATTGCCTTGGCTTCCCGAAAGCGCAGGAGGTGATGGCTAAGGAGAGGTTAATCCCGGCTGATCGGTTATAGCGAGAGCTAATGAGTCGGGATGGAAGAAATCTGAGGGGAAGCTCTGGAAGAAGGCAGGTGGAGAACTCAGCTGTTCCCAGCAGGCTCCTTCATCATTGGCCTAATCATCAGAAAAAAGGAACTTGGGGGGAAAGCGGAAAGGAGAAAGAGGTCAGCCCTTGCCAACCCGGCATTTTAATGAAGAGCCGATGGACTCCGGCGCGGGCAGGGGGTGCATTTCCAGCTGCGGAGGCCCTGTCAAAAACGCATCCTTCCAGATGGACTCAAACAAAGGCCAAAGAGATAAAAGGGGCAACCTGTCCTGCAGGCAGGGGTGCGTCGAGAAAAGGCGCTTCGAAGTGAGATTGATTTTATTTTATTTCCAACCCTAGCTCTCAGTCCGACTTTAATAGCCATGGCCAAATCTGCAAGGGCTGATCGGCCGACAAGGGACCCTCCGGGGAGGAAGGAGACAAGAGTCTGCTTCAAGTAAGATTTCCAAAGAAACAGCCCCTGTAGCATTAAAAGGAACCAAAGTGTAGAAATCTAGCAAGGACAGGGGATCTGAAATTGCAAAAACCACAAATAGTGAGGTCCGGTCCTTGTCTCCCCTTCCTGTTTGGGATTCCCGTAATTGAATTTAGTATCCAAAAAAGTAATAAAGATTTTTAAGAATGATTACAAAGCTTTGGAAGTGGGACGGAAATACCGTAGGATCCAGTAAAGTGCAAATTGAGACTCTTACCCTAAATTTTCAAAGGACTGTTTTGAGAGGTGATACCAGCCTTTCAGATCTTCAGTCGGTATTGATTTGCTTTGCATTCTTGTTTCAGTCTTCCAACGGTTTGGATAAAGTTCAGTTTCTGTGAATTACTGGATAGAGAATGACTGGATAGACGTTGTCTCTCTTGTATGTAATTTTTTCCCAGCCTGCTAGAAACTGATCTTGTTCTCCATGCGAGTTGCAGCTGCCAGCTGCTTCCACCTTCCAAACGCCTGCGGAGAAAGGATAGAAATGATCACAGATCAATCCCCTCAACAGGGCAGAGGTCCCCCATCTGGCTGCAAAATTTTTCAATCAGGTCTTGAATATAGCCCCCTAAGTGCAAGCCTGCCCCATCTGGACACCCAGACACACTGTCACAGCTAAGACAAGCAAGAGGCTATTATATTTTAACCTAAATCCCCCTTTTCCCCTTTCAAGATCCTATTGAATGTTTTTAGGAACCCCTGGTCTCCTACCTTCTGGAGCAAGCGCCTGTTGTCATTTGCCAGGAAATGCTCCGCTATCCAGCTCTGGAGGAACCGCCAACGCCACGTTTTCCAGCTCCATTCGGCCAACCTCTGTCGCGCCTGTTGGGAGAGCAGCAGCGAGTGAATGACCCAAAACTTCTCTTTGCCCATTTAAACGAGACACAATTGGAGAAGCATCTGGCTATGTCCTTGTAGCCAGATGCAAAATGATAAAATTTTCCTCTAAGCTTCTCCAGATGATGCCATCGGAGACGCATCTGGCTATGTCCCTGTAGCCAGACACGAAAGGATTACATCTTCCACTGAGGTCTTCCAGAGGAGATGGTGCGATCCGAGAAGTTTCGTTTTTAAATGAGGTGGAGGATCATATATTGTACCTTCCGCTCCTTGTAGGTAATAGGATGGTCATAAAGCTAACAGATAAATCAAACTAAAAGTATGGGTTGCACTTCACTCTCCCCGACCCCCAGAGAAGTCTGTGGGAGGCTCACCAAGGCTTTTCCCAGGAGGTTGGTCCTGCAGGCATCCTTCCACAGCATCCATGATTTCACCAGGCGCCGGCTGTCCCTGGCGTCCTGGAAACGGCGCAGGAGGACATTGTGTCGCCACACGCTCAGATATTTCCTCCTGGAAACCAGGACACAAAGACAAATGCGGTCACAACAGAGAAAGGGTCATGAAAAGATGGATACCAAAATCTGTGGATGCTCATGTCCCATTAAACACAATGGAATATTTTTTTAAAGTTGTGAGTGCTTGGATCCATGGATATGGAGGGCCAATTTCAGGTTAGATGTATAAAGTATATATAAACGTAAACGGACTTTGTGCTTAAACTCGGTCCCATCTCCAAGATATCTCATGGTGCATATATTGCAAAATCGGCCAAACTCCAAAATCAAAAATGCTGGTCCCAAGCATTTTGAAAGAGGGAGGTTCAACCTGTATTCCTACTCTGACCTTCCTCCATTGATCTTACTCAAGACTCATCTGTTCCAGAGCTTTACCCCAGCCATTGTCTCTCTTCCGCAGCTGAATCGGCTTCGGTGTCACTCTCCTGAATCCAAGTGCATCCAGATCTCTGTCCTTTTACATCCAGACCTTCTGGAGGCACCTTCACCCACAGCGTCCTGCTTTGGCTTCTGTACGTCACCAGCGAAACATGGAAAGAGCTGAATGTTAGGCTGGGTTGGATACGGACGTCCTTTTTCCGGTGCCCTTGAGAGAGAAAATTTGAGTTAAGAAAATGAAGAGCATTTCCCATCCTTTCCCTTGTGCTCAGCAACACTGCCTTCTTGGAAGACAGGTCCCCATCTTCTGTTTTTCATTGTACTATTTGCATGTTGAGAGCCAGCATGGCATAGTGGTTTTAGCATTGGACTATGACCTCGATGAACCAGGGTTTGAATTCCAGATCAACCATGTAAACCCACTTTGAGCAGTGGGTTTGAGCACTCTCTCTCCGTCAACCAAAAAGAAAGACCATGGCCAACCTCCTATGAATAAATCTTGCTTTATTTGGGGAAGCCAGTGTGGTATAGAGGTTTGACAGGGACACTGGGGGATCAGGATTCAAATCCTGGCTCAGCCGTGGAAACCCAAAGGTTGATCTTGGCCAAGTCCCACTCTCTCGGCCTCAGAGGAAGGCAACGGCAAACCTCCTCTGGAGCAAGATGGAAGGAGACAGGAAAGAAGGAGTAGCCTTTGCTCTCACCTGCCTTGGACAACCTTATGCTCCACTATCCATGACTGCAAAATAGCCTGAGAACTATGTGCCTGACCCCCATACAAAACAGGGTTTTACTTACTGCCTGGACAAATGGGGAACAATTTTGTGAACTTCTGGGGTCCGATAAGACTACTCCTCTGGCGGCGGCACTGGCGGAAGGCAGCAGCCCTGGTCCAGTAGTTGCCGGCCTGGAAATAACAAATGGGTGGGAAAAGTCAAAGGCTACTTCACAAACTTCTCTAACTCCCTAGCTATCATCAGTTCCATGCTTGGATCTCTCCAAAATGCCAAGTTGAAGCATCTCTATATTTATTCACTTCCGGTCTCACCTGGTTCACGGAGCTTAAACGCAAGGCACGGTACCCCCTGGTTGCTTTCCTCCAGCGCCGCAGAACTCTGTATCCCATTTCAGGTCTCCCTGGGGGGCTTTCCTCGCTCCATCTTTGCTGGCTGGCTCTTACGAATTCTGTTTTCCACTTCCCGAAGTAGGCCTCCAGAAGACGTTGCTGCCTTGCACCCTCAAACCGGGCCAGGGCTTCACGCTGCGCAGAACTGTGGGATGCAGCGGTGACCCAGTGATGGAAAGCCCTGGATTTCGAACCAAAAGGAATACAAGGACAGACAAGGCTCTCTTAAGTACGGCTCCGATGGAGAAGTTTTAATTCGAGCAAACTGGATGCATATTTTTTGTGGGTTTTGGGGGCTATGTGGCATCTCTCTCTTTTCTACAAGGAGCAGGGGATTTCTTTTCCTGAATTTTCCCAATGTTCTTCTGACCCTATGCAATAGTCTCTGATCACAAGAAACACGAGACGGGAGAATTTGGTGCCTGGGGTCTTACCGAGAGAGAAGGACATGTCTCTGGTGTTGGGAGGCCTTCTGGTTTCGATGAGTCGATGCTGACCAAAGTCCAAAGTACCTTGCTAGGACTCTCCTCCGATGCTGGACCTGAAAGGGGAAAGAAAGATTGGTGGCACAGTCAAAGGCTTTCATGGCTGGCATCTATAGCTTTTTGTGGGTTTTTCGGGCTATATGGCCATGTTCTAGAAGAGTTTATTCCTAACGTTTCACCAGCATCAGTGGCTGGCATCTTCATAGAATGCATTCTCTGAAGATGCCAGCCACAGATGCTGGCAAAACATCAAGAATAATCTCTTCTATAATATGGCCACGTAGCCCAAAAACCCCACAAAAATCTATGGATGCCGGCCATGAAAGCCTTCGACTTCACATAGGTGCGTATGTTTGTGTATTCAGAGCCAAGGGTCATTGGGAGATAAAACCACGCAAAGGCAAGGATGTTGCAACATCGGTTAATGTTCTATTGAAGGCAAACTTGCACAGCTGGATTTCTGGTCACTGTTTTTACCTCTGCCGCATGGTCATCAGGTTGTGCGCCTTTTTGCACCGAGCGAGCAAGGATCGGTTTGCTCTCGTCGTTGCCGCCTGGGTTTGGGAATCTCTTGCCTTGGAAATGATTCTCTCTGTGGATGGAAATTGGGCATGTGTTTATTGACTTACCTTGGGAGGAGAAGCATCCCAGTGCTGCCTTTCTTTAAATTTCTGATGACTATTCCGGCCTTTACAACATGGAAACAAGAACCCAAAATAAACAGGTAGGTTGGGACAAGGACTGACTTACCCCACGTGGTAGCTATACAACGCAGGAGGGGTTCGAGGCGGCAATTCAAGGGCAACGTTTATAAGATCTTCTGGCAATGAAGAATCGTGACAGGGAAGGAGCCCCACATCTTCCGCCGCAGCCCACGAAGAGACGCTGGTACGACTGCTGCTGTTTTCCAAGCTGCTCTCCTGTTAGAAACAGATAGAAACAGATAAGACATCTCTGCATCATAGGCTGCGTCGGCACTACAGGATTTAATGCAGTTTGACACAACCTTTAATTGCCATGAGCTCCATCTTACAGAGAATCCTGGGATCTGCAGTTCTCTGTGGCAGCAGAGCTCTCTGATCTCCGATCACCAGAAATGCATAACCATCAAAAAGAACGACTTTGCAATGTGGCCATTCCCTTAGTTCCTTCATCCCAAAAAGAACCTGCAAAACTGGTTGAGTTTTGCTCATCCATGAAACACAAAGTGGGGCGATGTCACTTCTGCGATGCGTCCGCACCCCATCTGTAACCACTGCAACACACTGCCTCACGCAACCAAAACAGCTCCAAAGCTAAGCCAGTGGGTTTGATCCATGGTTCACAGAACCACCTACCCAAGAAGGAATCCCTACCTTTTGCAGAGATCCGCTGGGAGTGGACAAGGCAGGCCCTCCGCTATGGAAGCCGGAGGATAGCGAAGACTCCTCTGAGTTGGGCGACGCAAGGAGAGGGTCCTCTGCGTAGCGGCTGGGTTGGACCCCGAGGGGGTTTGGAGAGAGGGTCCTCCACCACCACCAGCCCAGGACCTTCCTCATTTGACGTTGTGCCGACGCTCGAGAAAACACCCTGAAAGTGTCATTAGACTAGAAACTTCCTTCCAAAATAACAGAAAGCTTAGCTTCCAAAACTAAGGACTCTGTGCCCAACCTCACCAAGGCATATTGGTCAAGCACTTACGTGGCCAGCTGGGACTCGTGCCATCTTTTCCTCCAGGTCTGAAAGGCCCCTTGCAATGTCACGGCATGGAGAAGGTCATCTAGACTGTCCCCTCCATTCCTTTGGGACCATCTTGTGACGTCCAAACATGGCTGAGCCATGCAAGCGTCTCGACCAAAGCCTAACCTGGATGCTTTTGTGGGTCGTTCCCAGGAAAGAGAAACAGAGAAATAACAGATTGGAACCAAATCATCATTCCTGGCTCAATCGTTCGCAGTTGAAAGAACATGGAGACTTATTACTGAGTCTCCTTTATCCAAAATACTCGGGACCAGAAGTGGTTTGGATTCTGAAACTATTGCATAGACACAATGCAATATTTTGGAGACGGGATCCAAGCCTGAACATGAACTTCATTGATGTTTCATATACACCTTATAAGCACAGCCTGAAGACGATATGACAGTGGTCATCTATCCATTCTTTTGTTACAGTTGGAACTTTTCCATATGGGAAAGTTGGAGAGAAGTGAAGCATTATCTAATTTAGGACCTATGCTTGACTCGTGACACAGATTAAGATGGGGGGGGGGCGAAATACATGCATCTTCAACTTTCCAGAGAGGTGCAATTCCTCACCGTAGGACTTCCTCTGCTTCGAGGCCAGAAGTCCAAGCAGTGCTCGCCGGGCCCGTTCCTTGACTTCCACCATCCGGGCCCAATGCTGGAAGCACCGCCGCAAAGATTGGATGCGTAGGCCCTCCAGGCCCAGACGGCTGAAGGCCTCCCGTCGGGCAAAGCGCCTCCAAGCATCAAAGCACCTTCGGGGGAGAGAAAGAAAATGCCCCTTATATAAAATCAGAAAACCAAGGTATCTGCTGACGTTTGGTTCCCAGACCCTCATGGATACCAAAATCCATGAATGCTCAAGTCCCATGAAATACAATGGATTATTATTATTATTATTATTATTACAGTAGGTCCTTGGTACCAGCTGCGTTTGGGTTCCAGGAATCCCATGGATACCAAAATCCATGAATGCCTAAGTCCTATTAAATATAATAGATTATTCTTGTTGTTCTTGTTGTAGGCCCTTGGTATCCATTGCTGTTTAGTCCCAGGACCTCCATGGATACCAAAATCCATAGATGCTCAAGTCCCATTAAATACAACGGAGCACTAAAATCAAAATCAAGGTTTGGTCTTTGGAATTCATATATTTGTTGCATATTTTCAAGCTGTGGGTGTTTGAATATATGGGTAAAGAATCCGCGGATATAGATGGCTGAATGTATTTTGAAGCCATGGATCATGGGATCCATGGACCCTGAATCCTTAGATAAGTACTACAATAAAGTACAGTACTACACAGTCCTGTAGTACGACTGCACTACTGTGGGTCCTTCCCATCCAGGGAGGTCAATGGATGTGAAAGACTGCAGGATCTCAACTCATATTAGTCAATGGCTGGCAACATGCACACCTTGTGTCAGTGTACCTGTGGGCATGTGCCACCATTGGTGCCACCTATCTGTGCAAGCTCCAACTCATGGATGGTGAGCACACTGTACTAGTTACTCCTCCTGTGAATACTGTGCTTTGCTCACTGGCGGATCAGTCCTCTCCGGATGCGAGCCGCAAGCGGCCAGGTCTGTTTGCTCGCCCGATAGCGAGAACGCCAGGTCTGGAACACGTTTGCCAGCTTCTTCTTCTCCAAAATGACACGGACCTCTTGGGCATAAGCATCCTCTCTCTCCATGCGCTCCTTCTGAAGGCGCCACAGTCTGAAAGCTGCTGTGTGGAAGGGGAGAATAAAGAATAAAGAGGTGGGGAACAAGGTGTTACGGGCATGGCTTCTCCTAAGCCAGTGGGACAGACGGGCACAATTTACACACTAGCCCTTTTCTGGTTTTAAGGGTCTTCTCGCATGGGAAAAGAAAGTGGAAACAGAGACAGAGAATATCGGCTTTCTATGTGCCTCGCCACATGATGTCGTAGCGCTTCGGTTATCTTATGGTTATAAAAGCACATTTTTGTTCCAGGTGGAAAGATCCATTCGACAAAGGAGACGCTTTTACCACCGTCATGCGGTGAGGCATGGAGAAAGCCGCTGCTTTCTGGTTCCATTTTCGTTTTCTTTTCTCGTGGAATAAGGCTCTAAAAAAAGCAGTCCAGGTGCACCTCAGTTAAGTTAAATTAAGTTAAGGAAGCAGATTTGGATTAAATCCCTTCCTTAGTCTTCTCCGTCAGAGAGTTCTGGTGCCACAACAAACTGCAAACCCAGAATTCGATAGCATTGAGCCATGGCAGTTAAAGCAGTGTCAAACTGCATTAATTCTGCATTAATGCAGCCGAAATCAAACCAAATCTGGAACAAGGGCCTACCAGCCAGACGCCTCACGTCTCGCAGTGCGTCAGCCTTCCTGCACAACTCGTCTGTTCCCTGCACATGTCGAAGTTGCATCCATAAGCTCCCCTCCGCCCTGAAAAAACAAGAACAACAGAGTGTTTTAATTCATGCTAAAGGCTAAGAGTAGTCTAGTAGCCAGAGCTCTCTTCCCCAAACTGGTGGCATTACAACTCTTCAATACCCCAGCCAGTAGTTGGGAGATGATGGGAGTTGTAGTTGGACAAATCTGCAAGGCTGCTGGTTTGAGAATGGCTAGATGGAGTTGTGGGTCGCCTTAGAGTTGCCATAAGTCGGAAACGACTCGAAGGCATAGTGGTCCCAGCACTGGACTGGAGACCCGGATTCAAAGCTACGCTCAGCCATGAACCTCATAGTTGACCTAGGGCAAGTCACATACTCTCAGCCTCCAAGGATGGCAATGGCAAACCCCCTCTGTACAATTCTTTCCAAGAAAACCCCATAATAGGGTTGCCATAAATCAAAAACATCTTGAATAACAACAAAAACGGGATGAGATATAATAGGATCCAGAATAGGATGCTTCTCCATCCTTAACTGTTATCCCTAGAAAGTCCAGTTCTCCATGGAATTGCAAAACAGAACCATCTGAGTTATATTTTTCCTTCTTCCATTTACCTGCTGTACCGAGTGGCTTCTTCCTGGTGCTCCGAAGACAGCTGGGACAAAATGGGGTGTCGAGTGACCAAAAGTGGCCTTCCCAGTGCTGAACGAAGCAGACCTTGGCCACATCTCTCAGGCTCCATGTGCCGGGATGTCCGCGCCTCTTGCTGTTTCGCCGTCACATCCTGCCACTGGCAAAGAAGCAGAACACACCTCAGGCTCCAAACATCTCCAAGTAAGACCCTTTTAGCACCAACTGGTTCCCCTTGTTTACTGGACTCCAACTCCCAACTGTCTTCGCTGGAGTAGCCAATGCTGAGGGATGCTGGAATGTGCAGTCCCAGGAAAGGGACTAAATACCCTAAAGGCACCAAATCCCATCTGATCTTGGAAGCTAAGCATGGTCAGCCCAGTTAGTCTTTGCATGGAGATCAGGCCAGATTTCAGACAAAGGAATTGTCTAAACCACCTCTGAGGATTCCTTGCTGAGAAAACCCTCCAAAATTCATGGGGTCACCATAAGCTCAGTGTTCAGGATTATTATTATTATTAAACTTTATTTCTAAAGTGCTGTAATTATACACAGCACTGTACAAAGTCGGTAAAATTAAAGAGAATATAAAAGCCTGCCCAAGGCGTACATTCTAAGATAATAACAATTAAAAGAGGAATAGATAACATTACCATATAGAAAAAAAAAGACAAATTAAAAACATCACATATAAAAGCAAATCACATCACATCAACCATTATCAGACAGCCAGATGACAATCACAAATTCCCTGAGAACGCTTCCCTAAACAATATGGTTTTCAGCTCAGCCTTAAAGCTGGTTAGGGAAGTGATGAGCCATGAATGCAGAGGAAGAATGTTCCAGGAAAGAGGGGCAGCAAGAGAGAAGGGATGGATCCGGGACGGGGCAGAGAAGATCCTGGGTTGAGAGAGGAGACTTTGGCTGCCAGAGCGGAGAGTGCGAATAGGGATGTAGGGAGAGAGAAGATCGGTTAAATAAAGAGGGGCCAACCCATGCAGGGCTTAAAGGTGAGTAGCAAAAGTTTGTACCTGATGCGGAAAGGAAGAGAGAGCCAGTGAAGGGAGGACAACAGAGGGGAGACATGATCATAATGGAGAGTGAGTGAAATAATGCGTGCAGCTGAATGCTGAACAGAAATTAATGGGTGGAGATGAGAGAGGGGAAGCCCTGCCAAGAGGAGGTTACAGTAGTCTAGTCGTGAGACCACTAGGGCATGGACCAGTGTTTTTGCAGTAGAAGCTGAGAGATATGGACGGATTTTGGCGATATTATAGAGAAAAAATCTACAGACTTTGGCTGTAGTCTGGATCTGAGGGATAAATGACAAAGAGGAGTCAAAGATGAAACTGAGACTACGGGCTTCCTGGACCGGCTGGATCGAGATGTTATTGACGGAGATAGAAAAGGAATAGTGAAGGGTGGGCTTAGGAGGGAAAACAAGAAGCTCAGTCTTGGACATATTGAGCTTCAGACGCCGATGGTGTATCCAGTGGGAGACAGCTGTTAAACAGGATGACACTTGCTGCTCTAGCTCTGGTGAAAGATTAGGGGTGGAAAGGTACAGCTGGGTATCATCGGCGCAAAGATGGTAGGAGAAACCAAAAGAGCTGATAAGTTTGCCAAGGGAGAGTGTGTATAGAGAGAACAGAAGGGGACCCAAAACAGAGCCCTGAGGAACTCCAACAGATAAGGGGACAGAAGACGAGGTCTGACCACCCGAGACCACTGAAAAAGATCGATCTGACAAGTAAGATGTGAACCAATCGAGAACAAGGCCCGAGAAACCAAGGTCAGAGAGTACATCTATTAGGAGACAGTGGTCCACGGTGTCAAAGGCCACAGACAGATCAAGAAGGACAAGGATAGAATAAAGGCCATTTGCCTTGGCCTGCAAAAGATGATTCGAGATCTTAGTAAGGGCCGTCTCTGTGGAGTGCCATGGGCGAAAACCAGACTGGAAGGGATCCAGAATGGAGTTGGTTTCAAGAAACTCAAGACAGCGTGAATAGACGACTCGTTCCAACACCTTGGAGAGAAAAGGAAGAAGAGAGATTGGACGATAGCTAGCCAAGGAAGAGGGGTCGAGAGAGGGTTTTTCAGGATAGGGGAAACTAAGGCATGTTTGAAGACTGAGGGGAAGGAACCCGAGGAGAGAGAGAGATTAAAGATCTAGAGGAGGGAGGGTAACAAAGAGGGGGCTATAGAGATTAGAAGACGGGAAGGAATCGGATCAAGAGAGCAGGTGGTGGGTTTGGATGAGTTCAGCAGTGAAGAGAGTTCTTCCAAAGAAACAGGAGGAAACACAGATCTTTCTTCATTGGCTTGAGGGTGCATTTGCACTATAGAAACAATCCAGTTTGACACCACTTTGACTGCCATATCTCAGTGCTATGAAATTCTAGGAATCATAGTTTCATGAGACATTCAGCCTTCTCCATCAGAGCCCCTGGTGCCCCATTAAACTAAAATTCCCCGATTTCCATAGCACTGAACCATGGCAACCATGGAAGTGGTGCCAAACTGGATTATTCCTGCAGCGCGGATACAGCTGAACTGCATTATTGGATGCACCCAGAGATGGCCTGGATCTCAACAGAACGTATATTGTAGACATAAATTTTATTGCCATAAGTTGGAAACAACGTGAAGGCACACAATGATGACAACAACATCCTGCAAGTCCTGCCATGCAGCAGAGTCCATTGCAAACTTTATGTGAACCCAAGCTCACCTTTACTAAACAGGCCCTAGCAAGGCCAAGGCTACCATTACTTAGAATGAGGCAGTGATTTGCAATTTGGGATTTTTGCAACTGCTTCTCAGAAGAGTCCTCCTTACCCTGCGGAAGCTGGCGGTCAGTACAGCCAAAGTGTGGTTCCTCTGGGCGATGCCCACTTGGGCGTTCCTCAGCTGCACTGCCCATTGCAGGGCGGCCAGTCCTTTGCGCTTCAGCTGGCGCTCATACAACGCCCGAGCAGTGGCTTTCCTCTCAAAGACATGGTCGCGCCAGGCCACAAAAGATTTCGCCAGAAGAGGGTCCCTCCTTAGGGGCAGAGGCCTGGAAAAGGGAAGAAACCGAAACCACGACTCAGTCCTGTGGACTCTTGCGGGTTGGTGGCTGCATCTGCACTGCGGAAATAATCCAGTTTGACACTGCTTTAACTGCCGTGGCTCAACTCTATGGCATTTTGGAGATCCTAGTCTGTTGTGGCACAAGAGTGAAGGCTAAAGGTGTCACAAAACCGCAGACCCTGGTGTTCCCTAGCATTGAACCGTGGCAGTTCAAGTGGTGTCAAACCAGATTATACCAGCAGTGTGGATGCAGCCTAAATCTAAGGCCGAGAAAGAGGGAGAGAAAAGAAAAACAGGGCCCTGACCTGCTATGTCAGGATTTCATTCTTCCTCGGCTTTCAAGCAACAGGCGCTCCGCCGGAGCAAGGAAATGCATCCTATGCACATTGCACAACCTGAGCCTGAGTTGCCTTATTTTCCCTCCCCATTGCCTCTTCTTTTTATGCGCTGCCTTTCCAGACGCACAAATATGTAAACCATTGCAGAAACTTTGCTAGCTGTAGTGGAGTGTGAGGGATGGATGCATACCTTTAAAATGGGTAATGAAGACCCCGGGAATACTGATTTTTAGCAAGGTTTCCCGCTTCACCTGATATTCCCTCCGTCTTCATTTGTGTCATCTTACATTATTATTATTATTATTATTATTATTATTAAACAACTTGATTTATAAATTGCTGTAGGTTTACACAGCACTGTACATCAAACAGAATAAAATGAAATAAAATGGACCCGCCAGTGGCATACATTCTAGAAAATGGAATATAATACAAAATTAATACCAAATATCCTTCAACCAAAATATACAGACAACAGACTTACCTGTTTCTCTTCTTCTCCGTCGATCTGTTGTCTCTTTCCAGGTCCTACAAGCAGGAGAGAGAGTCAAGGCATGTTGGTATGTTACTTTATGGACAGTTTGTTTATAGTAGGGGACATTAAGAAAAGTGATGCTAGCACCCTGAACCCCTTTGCATATGAATTTTCCTAGAGGCAGCCTATGGATGATGGTTCTATCAAACTGCTTAAGTTCTACCTTTTAAAATGCACACCAACATATATACACATCATCTCTGGGTGGCGCTTGTAGTCATATAATAGGACAATAAAATGCCGCACATCATGAACAATAATTAATAAGCCAAATTCTAGGTCTTTTCAACCCAAAATGGTTTCTGAAATGTCACAGTCCTTCCTTTTGTACAGAGCCTTCTTGCAGTTCCAAACTTGGCAACACACAAACCAGAGCTTGGGGGAAAAAATGTAATCTGTGGACCACAGCTCCCAGAATCCCTTGCTGGGTGGGGGATTCTGGAAGTTGTGATCCAAAATTGTCTCTCCTCCATGCTCTGAAACAAGCAATGCTCACCTTCCTTCGTGTGGCGTCTATCGCAAAATCTCTCCAATTGCCGGATGGCAGCTCCATCCTCTCTTTTGCCTTTTCTACAAAAGACTCCTCTCTTTGACCGCTTCCCATGTTGGGCCAACCACTGCCACCGAAAGAATCTGATGGACCCCTGGAACTCCCCACCGCAAGAGTTTTCGCGTCGACCACTTGTGTGCCGTCAGAAGTTTGAGAATGTTCCTCAAGGTCTTTTTTGGCATTTGCTCCGAACACATTGAGCTTCCACTGGGGCAAAAATGAACTACCCTCATCCACGGAGTTTACAACTGATGGAGTCCCACCACTCTCTCCTGGTTCGTGTGAGTCAAGGTCTTTGGAACCATTTCCAAACTGGTGGACTGGAACAACCTCCGGACCTCCAGGAGACCAAGAAGTCCAATCCCTTTGGGTATCGTAGATGGACACTCCCATGTTCCTTGGGAAATTGACATGCGACGTGTCTGAGGAGACCTCCAAGCCACCAGTGGAGAGAAGACCCAAGGGAAGGTCCTTTTGACCCAACTCACAGCAATGGGACACATCCGAAGAAGGTTCTTCCGGTCCACGTTTCTGCTGCTGGTGGTCAGTTTTTGACCAGCTGCAACTGACCGTCTCTTCCAGAACTTGCTGCTCTACTAAGCATGGTTGGAAGGATGAAAAAGAGACCTCTTTGCCTAGAACCGAGTGTGAGGTTGGGCTGGAGAAACCCGTTGGCCAAGCATGGTCCAGAGTCTCCATCGCAGGGGCATGCAGCCCAGCAGTTTTGTACCTGGAGGTAAGGGGAAAAGGTTCATCTTCTCCAAAAGCACCTGCCACAGAGCCAAGACTGCCCCAATCTCTACTGAAAGAGGCACCCCATCTCTCCCCAGCTTGCCTAGCATAGTTCTGGTCCGCAGTGAGCCGTTCGGTGATGCTTAGTGGGGGACTGGAGCAGGACTGGCGAGGGAGAGAGGAATATTTGGAGTCCCAAGGGAAAGACCCTAAGGCTCCCATCTCAATTTCTTCCTGGAACCGCCGGATGGAGCAATGGAGGTCCGCTGACCTTTGAGAAGACCGTAAAATGGCCTGGAGCGTGGCGGATGGAGGACGGTCCTCCACCAGCTCAGAGGTCTTCAGATGATCCTGAGTAGAGAAATCAATGCTACCATCAGAGCTTGAAGAGGAAGGACAAGAGCTATGGAGAAGGGAACCCTGAGATGGTCTCTCCAACAATCTGGAGGAGGAGAGGGCATCTCTGTGGCTTTCAAGATTCCTGTTGCTTCTTTGGTTGGAGAAATGACTTAGAGGCTGTTTTGCCACCTGATGGTCCTCAGTGTCCATCCTGACTTTGGAGATAGCATTATGAGCAGCAGGTGGACCTTCATGGTTTTGTTGAGGCAGGGTCTTTGTGGAGCTCCTCCGCAAACCAAGCTGGTCCAAGCGAGAGATGCAGCCAGGCAGAAGAGGATGAAGGTTGCTGGCCTCCGCTCTGTTTTCAAATCCAAACCTCTGAAATTTGGACTCGAGGTTGCTTTGCTTGTGGGACGCAGAGTCAACGGTGGTCGCTGGCCAGTAGGGACAAGAAAGGTTGGTCTGAACCGGACGTGGTTCGTCTGTCCTGCTTCCTACTGATGTAGTCCATGGCATTCCTTTGGCGGATGCTCTCCTATGGTTTGATCCAGGCTTCGCTGAGCCATTGTGAGGATGCGATACCCCGACACGACTTCCGAAAGAGAGATAGAGATTCCCTGTGACGTTCTTCTGGATGTTCCTTTGCTCTGGAGAAGAACAAAACAAAATCAAATGCTCATTTTGGGAGCATGCATCTCAAAAGTGTATCACTTCCATCACATTACCAGCACCTGGTGGCTCCGATCATGTTGCCAAAACAGTGAATCCACTCCGGGATGCAAATGAATTCTCCAAGTTGACCCTAAACAGGTTCAGCAACTCACTGCAGAAATAATCCAGTTTGAGACCATTTTACCTGCCCTGGCTCAGTGCTAGTAAAACCTGGGGACTATAGTTTTGTGAGACGTCGAGCCTTCTCTGTCAAGAGGGCTCTGGTGCAACAATAAACTATAATTCCCAGGATTCCTGAGCACTCGTCAGGGCAGTTAAAGCGGTCTCAAACCGGATTACTTCTGCAGTGTGTTTTGGACCTTGGAGAGCTCAAAACCTGGAATGAATTCACTACCTTGACATGGAAGCCACTGCTAAACATTAACAATTGGAACTGATCCTCAGATCATTACTACTACTACTGCTGCTGCTACTATTACCACTATCACCACTATGACAGTTGGCCCTCCACATTTGCGGCTTTGACTTATTATCACTGCAGTGCGCTTGAAGTCATTTCCGACTTATGGTGATGCTAACTCATGGGGTTTCTTGGCAAGATTTGTTCAAAGGACGTTTCCCATTGCCATTGCCTTCCCCTGAGGCTGAGAGAGTGTGACTTGCCCAAGGGCAACCTATGGACTTTCCAATAGCTTGATATGAACCATTGGTTCTCTCACCAGTTGGAAGGTCTATGATAATTCCATGATGCCAATGGGGAATGCACAACAGACCTACCAAAAAGTAAAAACCAACAAGCCGGTTACTTTCCCAGCATCATTAACTGACAACAAAATTGCTAGCCAAACACCGCAAACCATGAAAGTTACTTTCCCAGTTCAGACCATTGGGTCCAACAGCACTCCGAAGAACTACAGACTTAGCTGCGTTGTGTTCAAAATGCCAGCTGAGGTTTCTCAAGGCCCTGAGCCAGGGATATACTCTGCCCCGGTGCAATCCTGTTCCAGGATTTGGGATTAGCGGGGGATATACAACCCTCCCGGAGAGAAAAGGTGGCACCCTCCTCTTGCAAGAGGCTCCGCTAAGCTCTTTGCAGGGTCAGTCCGTTGCTGGAAGAGTGAACCCCAGCAAGGAAGCCATGGAGGAATGAGAGAGAGGTGCACCAAGTTGGCTGGAAGAACCCAGACATTTGCAAAAATAACTTCTGAAATAACCCTAAAAGTGGCAGGATTGTTGTACGGTGGGTCCTTGGTATCCGCTGGGGTTTGGTTCCAGGACCTCATATGGATACCAAAATCCGTAGATGCTCAAGTCCCATTAAATAAAATGGTGTCCCTTATATAAAATGGCAAAACCAAGCTTTGCTTTTGGGGATGTACATTTGGCCCTTGGTGTCCACATGGATCCCACTTGTGTACCAAAATTTGGCAACGCTCAAGTACCATTACAGAGACATAGTAAAAGGGTGTCCCATATATATATATAAACATAGCAAAATCAAGGTTTGCTTTTTGGAATTTGGGGGGAGCATTTTCAATTTTCTCCAAATCCCGACACAGCCAAAGCCAACGCCAACTATGAAGAAACATGCTTCCTTGACCGGAGCTGACGGTCAAGCGCATGTTTCGAAAGACGCACCTCCCGCGTCCAAAACCACCACCTCTCGTCCGAACGGGGGTCTTACTCACTCCGGTCACCACCCCCGGACATCTCTTGTCCAAAACCCGCGGCCTGAGGACAGACAGACAGACTCCTCTTTGTCTCCGGTTCCTCTGATGGTGCCAAGCAAAATCCAAACACCCCTGTTGTGTTCCCACTCCCCTCGGAAAGCCAACCTGCTTGTCCTTAATGCCCCAAATCCCACGCAAGGGAGGGTGAGCCATCTGAGTCCCTCTAAGCGGCTTAGAGGCCACGGTTAATGAGGCCAGTTAGTCACTGGGGCTCCAGATGTCCCGAGTGCGAAAGGCGGGGAGGCTTTGATCCGCGGCTAATGAGAGCAGAAGCCGCCAATCAGGCAGACACAACAACAACACATGCGCGCAAGTGTACACACACACCATAGCAGGATGCTCTACCTGGATTTTAAGCCCTCTCTGGACTGATAGGGAAGACAGTATCAAAGGCGACAACAACACAATGTGACGTCCAAGGCTTTCATGGCCGGCATCCATTGTAGTTTGTAGGGTTTTCGGGGGGCTATGCGGCCTTGTTCTGGAAGAGTTTGTTCCTGACATTTCGCCAGCATCTGTGGCTTTGGCATCTTCAGAGAACGTTGTCATGGAAGTGAGTGGGGTAATAATAGTCTATCTATCTATCTATCTATCTATCTATCTATCTATCTATCCCATTCACTTCCATGCCAGCATTTTCTGAATACATATATACATTATATAAATTACATATAATAACAATACAACGTTGAAGAGCTCTTGCGCTCTGGTTTATTTTCTTCATTTTGGTTTGCGGTTCAGAAAGCTATAGCATGGACCCAAACTTTGGTTTGCAACCCAAGAAGCAGTTGCCAGGCCCTGAATTCCAGTCCTGGGCAGCTACAAGGAAGGTGGGGATCTCTAGTTTGCAACCCAGAGACCAGACACCCAGCGAAACTACAGATTGCGTAGCTTACCTGGCCTCAGGTAGCCGTTTAAGGGAGACGGTGGGATATTTTCCTTCCTCTGGCCTCTCTGGTTTGGACTTTCCATCTCCGTACCATGGAAGCCTTTGCCTCTTCCAACCCAGGTGCAAACCGGACCAAGCTCACCTGGAAGGCCAAAAAGTACACTGGAGTACAATGGAGTACATATGTATATACCAGAAAAAGACACACATTTGAATACACACACACACACACACACACACACACACACACACACACACAGGTCAATTCAGATAGATAGATAGATAGATAGATAGATAGATCAGTAAATATATTTGAATTGAATTTTAAGTACGTTTTAATTTTAATCTGTTTAATTGTATTTTAAGGAGAGGCGGGTGGGAGGGAATGATGGTTTGTGTATATTTTAATGTTGTAAGCCGCCCCGATTGTATTTTGTAGAGGGGCAGAATATAAATAATTATAATTATAATTATAATATAATATAATATATTATTATTATTATTATTATTATTATTATTATTATTATGTAATGTCTTGGTCCAGTCTTTCATTCCCTTTCACTGTGAATCTTAAGTTTATTTCAAGGAGTCTAAAGAGAAGGGGAAAGCTCTTACCTGTCTTACCTGTTTGCTTTTGGAAATGGTTGCTAGGCAGACAACCTCCTCCTTGGATACACTTTTGCAAAGCCAAGCAGGTCTTTAGATGCAGCTGTCATTTGGGGAGGGGGGCTTCTGTGCCAAAAATGGGAGGGCTGGAGGGGGGAAAGGACCCCTTCCTAGTATCTCAGTAGAAACTACTTCTCCTTACTCATTCCTCTGCAAATGCCTCGCGCCTTCCTTTTCAAACCGACAGCTTTGCAATGCAATGGGGGGAAGGCAAGGGGGGTCCTTGCCTTTGCAGATGGGGCCCCTCCAGGGAGGCATCGAGGGCCAAAGCAGTCCTGGGAAAATGCTGCACACATATAGTTATTTATTGGGATGCATGCAACCAAAGCAAAACACCAAAGCAAAGCAAGGCAATACAGCAGCAGCAGCAGCAGCAATAATAATAATAATAATAATAATAATAATAATAATAATAATTGCAAGATTATTTGCAAAAGCACATCACAGAGAAGGGAAAGAAACTAAGGGGTTTCTTTATTGGGATGCATGCAACCAAAGCAAAGCAAGACAATGCAAAGTCAAATGATGATTATGATTAATAATAATAATAATAATAACAACAACAACACCTGGGTTGGAAAAATGTGGCCCAGGGGTCTCATGTGGCCATTTTTGTGGCACATTGGGACCCCTAGAGGGTCCAAAATGGCCTCTGGGGATTTGAGGAGCATTCCCACTATTTTTGGTGACCCAATAAAATATTTTCAGACATTTCCCCTCCATTTGTATTTATTTTTTTTGGCCCCCAAATACACCCGAGTGAATATTTGCTGCAAACAGGACCCTAGGTTTTTCTTTCTTTGAAGAAAGAGAAAGGAACAACAAGGGAAGCAGTAACAAGAGAGAAGTGACCATTTGCAACTCTCAAATTTTGGGGGGCACATCAAGATGTGTGCAAAATGTCTCTATTTCCCCTCCAATAAACATGATATACAAGTAGGACATAATGTTACTCCCAGGGCAACTTTAAAAAACCAAACTCAGGGTGTCCAAAACATATGTTTCCAGAAATTAAGCAAGTGATAATTTGAGAAGTAGGAGGCAGAACATGATACTGTTCCTTCTTTCTCAACTGTGCACCAAGGACATCCCTATCGCAGCCGTTTGATGTTCGTTCGGAGCATATGTGAAAACTGGAGTTTGAAAGCAAGTGGAAGTACGAGAAGTCCCCATTTAGATTGGTGGGAGACATGTAGCATCATGGAAGAGTTGGAAGAGACCCCAAAAAGGCCATACGTTCCAAGCCCCTGCCATTCAGGAACTCTCCATCAAAGCATCTCCAACAGACAGCCATCCATCCTGTTTAAACATCTCCAAGGAAGACGACTCTGCCACTTTTTGAAGCAACGTATTCCACTGTCAAACAACTCTTACTGCCAGGACTAGACCTTTCCTCACCAAGTCCCATCATCCCTGACTCCTGCTGTGGCTGATGGGAGATGTGGCCCCGCTATCTTTGGAGGAGCTGTATATGTGTGTGTTGTGTACTGTCAAGTCATTTCCGACTTATGGCAACCCTAAGGCAAATCTATCATGGGCTTTCTTGGCAAGGTTTGTTCAGAGAGGGTTTGCCATTGCCATCCTTTGAGGCTGAGAGAGTGTGACTTGGCCAAAGGCATCCAGTGGATTTCCATAGCTGAGCAGGGATTCGAACCCATAGTCCAACGCTCAAACCATTAAACCATGCTGGATCCTTTGATTTTGAATTTTGGAATCCCAGGTAAGAGAAACTCAACCTGTACTATTTTAAAGGCAGATATATAAATTTAAAATGTTGTTTATAAAATTATACATTCATACATTTTAATTACCCCCCAATAACAACAGAATCCATCTTAAAAATAGTACAGATCGAGTCTCGCCTATCCAGAGGTTCAACATCCGAAGCATTCAAAACTCCAAAATGGTGCGCATGGGTGGCTGGGTGTGCGATGCCTTTGCTTTCGGATGCAGGCTTTTGTTTCATGCACAAAATTGTTTAAAATACTGTGTATAAAATTACTTTCTGGCTGTGCTTGTAAGGTGTATATATGAAACACCGATGGATTTGATCCACCCGCAACCGAAACCTTTCTCGCTCCCTGGCCACTCCGTTGTAACCAAAAGTAATGCGCGGCTCAGATAAAATTCAGAAGCTCTCGAGACTTCTCTGTGTGAATTATTTTATTACAAATACATTGTATTTTTAATATTTAGGTTGAAACACAGGTGCCAGAGAAAAAAGCTCCAGCAACCCGGAGGAAGAAAGAAGATGGTGCGTTTTAAGACACAAGGGTTTAAGGACAGAGAAATGGAGGGGGAACCATTGACCTCCAAA
Organism: Sceloporus undulatus; assembly: GCF_019175285.1. Taxonomy (NCBI): domain Eukaryota; kingdom Metazoa; phylum Chordata; class Lepidosauria; order Squamata; family Phrynosomatidae; genus Sceloporus; species Sceloporus undulatus. The sequence goes on along the minus strand of NC_056528.1, from coordinate 1,941,402 downwards.
AAGTACTTTTGGCACAGTCCTTGGCAAAGGCAACGGTGGCATTTTGGTGCCGGCGGAGGAATTGGAGGACAAGTGGTCCCTTTGGCTCAGAAAAACAGTTCTTGCTAGTAGACACATCTTCAGCCTCGGTGGAGAACCTCCAAAGAAAGGAACTTTTTTGGAGACGGACATTAAAATTACATCCCTCCCCCAGCTTTACAAGGCTATCACTTTCCTAGTGTGAAATGCAAAAGAGGAAGACTCTCCTAGCTAGGAAATAAAGGCATGTGCCACTTTCCAAAGAGATTAAACGCAACTACGCTCTCCAAGGCACGCGATGGTTCCGGATTCAAGGCACGACTTCTGGAAATCGCAGGGCTCCCGGGTTGCTCCCCAAAGAAAAGGACCGCAGAGAGGAAGGACGGTTTGGCTCAGATGCTTTTAAATGTCCGTCCGCACCTTGAGCGGATGAAGGATACAGGCGATAGACGGAAAGAGTTTGCTTCCTAGAGGTACAGCCTGGTATTCTTTGGCCACTTTGCCCATGAGGAGGCATCAATAAGGGCGAGGCGGCATCGTTTTGGCGGCCACGTCGGGGTACGGACGCGGCGGATCTGGCGTATCAATGGGTTGGTAGGAGCTGCGGTCTTGGCCGACATTGAAGGCGCCTGTAAACGAAATGCAAAAAAGCATTTAGAAGAGAAGGTCTGCAAAGCCAAGTGCCCAGAATGGAAGCACAAAGGTTGACTCCATTGAATGCATCTGAGACTTAAGTCTCTGAAAGCTCATGCTGCCAACTCCTTTTTTCCCGTTAGTCTCAAAGATGCTACAAGATCTCTCCACATACTGATTCTACAGACTGACATGGCTATATCTTTGTATTCTACTAAAGGTTGAATATCCCTTATACATAATGCTCAGGACCAGGAGAGTTTTGGATTTTGGAATATTTCCAGATGTGTCGTCATTGTCGCATGCCTTAGGAGACCCTAAGGGTTTTCTTGGCAGGTTTCTTCGGACGGCTTTGCCACTGTCATTCTCTGAGGCTGAGAGGGTGGATCTGTAATGGGACAGCTTGCAGACGAGACCCAAGTTTAAAGCTGAAATTCATTTGTTTCATAGATATCATACATCTCTCTCTCTCTCTGTGTCTATGTGCCTTCAAGTCTCCTATTGATTTAAGCAAACCCCTTGATTTTTTTAAGGGTTTTTTTAGGCACGGGGTTCTCCAAAAGGCTTACCTAGGCTGAAGACGTACTCTCCGCCTCGCTCCCGGTACATCTGGTAGGCGAAGAAACAGGACAAGGGCTTGAGGAGGAGGCTGAAGATGGCCATGCCGTTGGAAAAGCGCATGGGGTCTGTCAGGAGCCTTTGGTCCCGGGGATAAAAGAGGCCGAAGTGAATGATGTCTGTAAGGATTGTCAGGAACAGACCGGTCAGGAACTGAAAAAGAGAAGCATCCCCAAATCACACGCTGTTGGGCTTCAAAGTTTCCCAGTTTGGTCATCCCCTGGTTTCCATTAGATCTAGTTTCTTTCTTGGCGCCAACATGGTTTGTGCACTGGACTATGGAGTTTATTATAAGGGAGGGAAGCGCCCAAATCCCACCGACAAATGGGGATTGAACCTGGGAAAATCAAGCAAGAGCAGGATTGTTTTCGGACAACGTCGCTTGAGTTAAGCATTAACTTGACATGAACCCATGAAAAAATTATGCCACTTTTTAATTTCAGGAAAATCCCAAATGGCCCTACACAAAATAAGAGAGGGAAAGTTGAAAAACCAACCATGAGGATGGCGTCAACCGAATCCCTTTGGGCCACCGCCCAGACGCCCAAAGCGAAAACGGTGAAGTTACTCCAGGAGTAAGAACTGGGCAACCACAGCTCCATGCTGCCCCTGTTTGGTGTGGAAGAAAAATAATAATAATCAATATATATACATATATACATATATATACGTACACCCCTGGCATAAATCGGTATGAAAACAACTGGACAGTGATTTTGCACCAAAATGGTTTTTGCAAGATTAAAACAACCAATTCAACAGCCCTCAACCTTCAACTCAAACGGATGTTTCCATCCCAAAGAAAAGAAGATTTAGGTTGACTCTTCCTTATCCAAAATACTTGGGAACAGAAGTATTTGGGATTATGAAGTCGAAGGCTTTCATGGCCAGCATCCATAGTTTTTTGTGGGGTTTTGGGGCTCTGTAGCCATGTTCTGGAAGAGTTCCTGAAGTTTCGTCAGCATCTGTGGCTGGCACCTTCAGAGAATGCTATTTGGGATTATCTCTAAATATCTGTATTTGCATATACAGGCTGAGTCTCCCTTATCCAGAAACCCAAAATATCCCAAATTGTCCACATGAACGGCCAAGTTAGTGGAATTCAAGGATTTGTAGTTTTGTGAGATGTTTAGCCTTCTCTGTTAGTGGTGCCCACGACAAACTACAAATCCCAGGGTCCCATTGAGCCCCGGCAGCCAAAGTGATGCCAAACTGGATTAGAGTGAACGCAGCTGTAGTGCTCGGATTTGGCGGAGCAAAAGGGATCCAAACCACATTGGTTCATAACCGGATCCCAACATTGCACACTTCATGAGTGGAACGCACGTGGCATGAAAAAGCGTGCGAGGGACTCACCATATTGTCAGCAGCCAATGCACCAGAATGATGGCCTAAGGAGAGAATGGAGAGCACACAAGGCGTGAGATACTTTTCTATCTTAAAGGAAAAGGAAAGAGATTAATATCACGGATTATTTTGCAATGCAAATTTAATGGCAGACAACAAAAGAAGACCAAGGTTCGAGTCCCCTCTCTGCCGTAGGAAAGGAGGCAAGTCACACTCTCTCAGCCTCGGAGGGAGGCAAAGGCGAACCCGCCCGGAACAAATCTTGCCAAGAGAACCCCCTAATAAATATTTTTAATGCAATTTAACAGAAAGGTGCCATCGGAAACCGCTTCGTTGTCAATTCTGAAACACGGGAAGCGGCTCTAAACGCAGCCCTTGTCCTTTTTTAAGACTACAGCTCTCCAAATCTTTCTTCTGGACTACAATTCCCCCACTCCCCCAGCCAGCACTTATAGAAACTCCTTGTTTTAAGACTACAGCTCCCCAAATCCCCAGAACTTGGAGAAGTTCCTTTTTTTAAAAAAAAGACTACAACTTCTCAAATCCTCAGGGTTTGGAGAAGTTCCTTTTTAAAAAGACTACAAGTCCCCAAATCCCCAGCCAGCCCTCTCTGGCAAAGAAGGCTCAAAAGATCTTGGGAAACTACCTGTTTGGGATTTGGGGAGCTGTAGTTTTTCTTTCAAAACACAGAAACCTCTCCAAAAGTTTTGCAAAGGCTCTCCTTTGCAGAGGTTTGGAGAGTCCTGTGATTGATACCAAAGTAACTTCTTTCAAACCAGCCCCAAAGACCCCCTTGAAAGAGAGGTATCCTGGGATCTTGGGGAGATAAAAAAGTAACTTCTCCAAGCTTTTCCCTCTGTTATATCTTCCATGCGCCTTTTTACGCACCAGTTTGGCATCTATTCCAAACCTTGGAGAGGGTGTGCTGGCGTTTTGCACACTCCTTGCACACTCACCCTGGCCCCCTGACCCTTCTGCCCCTTTGCACACGTGTCTTTCACGCATTCACACACGCATCTTACACGCATTCCTCTCTTTTTTGCTGCACCTTTAGGTTGACTGCTGGCACCTCCATCCAGAAAACTGGTTCTTCCTTTTAAACCCAGATCCTTTTCTTCTCTTCTCTTCTCTCCTTTCTTTCTCTCTTGCTTTCTTTTTCTGAGTGCTCCGCCCCAGTCAGACCCGTGACTGCTTTCCCTGGGATGGAGGGAAGGAAAAAAGAAAGAAAAGATAGAAAAGGAGAAACTCCTCCCTCGGGAAAGGGGATGTCCAGGAAGCACAGCTGATCCGGAGTGACGCCGCTTTAAAGCCACAGGAGTGGGAAAAAAGAAGGGAAGGAAAAGGACCTCTCCAAAAAAAGGACTCAGAGGCATGTGCAGAGTGCATCCCCCCATTTCTCTGCATGCATACCCAAACCTGGATTTCTTTATTGGTCATACAGTTGTGCCTCCAAATCCTGAAAGAAAAGGCACCCTCAGATCAGGTTTGGGTTTTGGAAGCTAAGCAGGGCCGGCCCTGGATGGCCCTTGGAGGGGAGACCGACTGGAGGGGATGCTTTTTGAGAACTTGCAAAGCCTCCTTTTAAAGACCTCTGGCCTTAGAAAATAACTGTGAAAAATTCATAGGGTCTCCATAAGTTGGCAGGTGACTTGAAGGCACAGACAGTATATATAGGATAGGGCCTATATATATATACACACACACCCCCAAAGGCATCAGATCCTGTCTGGTCTTGGAAGCTAAGCAGGGTCGATCCTGGATGGTCCTTGGGAGGGAGACCAACAAGTGAGACCAGGCTCTGTTTCAGAGGCAGGAACCACCTCTAAAGATTCCTGGCTTAAGGAAACCTTATGGAATGACATATGAAAGTATGAAAATCATGATAGATGACTTGGAGGTACAGCCACAAGGCCCCAGGCCCTGTCTGATCTTGGAAGCTAAGCAGGACCAGCCCTGGATAGCCCTTGGAGGGGGAGACAGCCAAGTAAATGTGGTGTCAAACTGGGTATTTCAGCAGCGCTGCAGAAATAACTGTTGCAAAAATAAAGCAGTTTGACCGAAAGAGGCACAGATCTGAACTTGAAGAAAGCTTAATGTTTAAATTATTTAGGAAGGGAGAAAGCAAAAGTGACAGAGTCATTTTATCTCTAGGACGGACTTCCCTTTTACTTTTTAAAAAGGCCAGTTTCTTAGCAAACCTCTCTCCTTGGTGCCAACCCAAATCGTGCAATGTAGCTATTTTAATCTCCTTGCGCCCGGGGACGTCTCCTTCCCGGGCGCGATTGCGCGATGCCAACAGCCTTGCCATTTCAGCGGCCATGAGAACGACATCCGCGGCGGAGGAAGTAAGCAACAAAAGTTACAAAAAGGGAAGGTTATTTGGTGGTTGTTGCTTTTTTCCCAGCAAGAGAAGGAGTGCTTTTTTTGCAACAGGAAAGGCCTAGTTCAAATGCAGAGTCTGCGCTTTGCACGCCGAACAGAGCCTTGGCCAAAACTTTAGAGGGTCACCACTGGTCAATATACACATTTATGAGAGATGGACTAAAGGCATTTATTTGCCTATGCCCTTTATTTGCAACCAAGAGGACTGGAAACTTGACTTTATATTTAGGGGGAAAGCATAGCTCAATGGGAGAGTGCTTTGCGTGCCGAAAGTCAGAGGACACTTTCCTTTGAAACCTTGGAGAGGTATTTGCCAGTCTCTGGCCTCATTCCCACTACCTTTTAAACCGGATCGCAAATTGGTATGAACCCGGTTTAAACGGTTTGCACTTGAACAGCGATTCGGAGAGGGCACCCCATGCGCTAGACCCGTTTAAACTGCATCTTTTTGATGCACCTTTTTGGATAAATCGATTTCACGCAAGTGTGAACCAGATGCGGATCGGAAACAAAGAAGATGCCGAGGAGCTTTTTGTGTGAAGGATAACTATCTCTTTATTTACAGCTCATCCAAATAGGAACATGCAAGCACAAAAACGGCATTGTTACTAAAAGGAGGAACAGGAGTGGGTCCGTTTTTTCCTTTTCCCCGGAACGTCCTGTTCCTCTCTGTTGAGAAAATACCCTCCATCCCTATATCTCAAATCTTCTAAAAGAATGATAAATGAATGGAAATGGAAGGAGCTCGCCAAAGGAGTTAGCTGCTGCAAACAGGCAGGAAAATGCGAACGGTTGATGGAGCTGTCTCCGATTCTTCAAGGTGCAATGATGCAAAATCATATTGAATGCCTTCAGAAATTGGTCACGCTGCCATTTTGCAATGGGTTATCTTTATTTAGGGGCATACGGCCGAAAATTACCCCTGCCATTTGGGTCCAAAAATATTGCTCCTTTTGCCAAATAATAAAAGACAAGACTAACCAGGAAAGTTAGGTCCTTGGGAATACTCACTTAACAACAATAGAACAACTTATTAACCCATAAATGGCATGTGTTTACTGCAGTAATACAATGTCAAGCATCCAGCTGGAATAATGGACTCTATAAAGCATCTAGAAGAGGATCATACAGCAAAAATATTATCAAGGGATCCCATCTCTAAAACTTAAAGCATCAAGGGGACCATCCGAAACGAATCAGGGAATATCCAGAATTCAAACTTAAGTCCATTTAAAGAAGATATAAAGTGAATTTATGATGGAGGTTCTGCAGAAACGTTGCAAAGTCCCAGCTCAGTTTGCAGCATCCCAGTCCTTTGGTGAGTCTTCCGCCTTTCCAGATCCTAGTTATAAATTAATGCTTGGCCCACTTTTGGACCAAAAGGAAAAACAAAAGGCACCCAAAGGGGACCCTTCTAAATGTTAATAAAGGATCCTTGGTCTCCGTCGGCCGATTCGGGCTCCACACAGCGGCCTTTCCGTCGGATCACCCTCCGGTTGCGGTGGAATTTGGCGTAGCAGCGCAAGCCTAAAAGCAAAAAAGAGAGGAATCTCGAGAGTCCAGGAGAAAAGCAAACTGTGACCGAGGATATTTTGGGATAACTTGGCAGAATGTGATTGCTTTTTTCTATTAATAGGAAATTATCTATATACAGTATATAAAACGTCAGAGTTTGGGGTCTGAAACTGATTCTGCAAAACAGAGAATCTCTAACCGCTTCAGAAATGCACAATATGGATTTGCAAAAATGTTTTCGTGTGTATGGTTTCCCCTTTCCCACACGGGAGCAAGGCTGGCTCTTACCTTCTGTGCACATGCAGTCGTCATAGCATTTATTGTTAAGACCTCGGTTGTGGGGTTTGCAAAGATGTTCGCGCAAGTCGCAACAGCAGCCTGTTGGTGCAAGGAAGAAGCGGTTAAGAAATGCATCCGTCCATGTCGTGGCTCCATCTTATGGCATCCTGGGATTTGCCATTTGTTGTGGCACCAGAGCACTGTGACAGAAGGCTAAGCATCTCATAAAGCTACAAATCCCAGGAGTCCATAGCATTGGGCCATAGCGGTTAAAAAGATGTGAGTCTACATTATTGCTGCATGTCTATGGAGACGCAGAATCACTCTCCTTCTAAGACCGCCTTACGCTAAGTATGTGTAAAGTTACATACCATAATGAAGACCATGATATAGATTCATGGTCATAACCCATAAACTGACTTTTCTGTCCCCTTTGGCTTGTTTCTAGTCCTCAAGAAAACCGATACCCGCCTGGGAGGCAATCGAGGTGATGATCGCAAGGCTCCCCTTCAGCCGGCGCTGTTTCGTTGCCGCTCTGTTTACTTCGTCGTTTATCTGGGAATGAGAAAGACGGACACAAATAATTTTTTCTAAACGAGATTTGGTGTTGCTCCTTAACTGGCCTGTTCCCCCTTCAACGTATTCTCCATATATGTAGAATTGCAGGTCCCATCGTTCCTGGTTGGTATGGGAAAACCTTTCAGACCGGACATTGCACCCATGCATGGAGGACCCCTTTAGCTAAATGGTGCCAGTCCTTTTGGCTCCACCGCCTCCTTTTCCTTTGGCATGCAAGACCCCTACTCTATTGGTGAACTAGAACTCCCTTTTCTATAGAGGCAGTCACACCCTCGAAGCACCTTTTTTCCGGACTAATGACCACATCTCCGGCCGGAGGTCTTCGTAATCGGTCCAGTCGAAGAGGGTCATGTCCAGGGTGGGCATCACGTCTCCGTCTGGCCTGAGCCGGGCCCGAGGTCGAGGGGAGGTAGCTTGGAGATGAAGAGGCTCCTCCGTCAATGGTTTTGGGGTCGACCCAAGCAGGGAAGTTGGAACTGACCCTCCGGAAGACCCTTCTAAGTGGAGGTTCTGCAGCCGCTCTTCCAAGTTTTCTGGCTTCTTGTACAGTGCGCTCGGACCCGGGTCCGATGTTCTTCCTACCAGTGGCGAGAAGAAGATTCAAATTCAAAAGAGTTTAAAATAACAGAAGTGAATATGACTTTGCAGGCCATAACACTGTGGCGCGGAGCTGAGCTCTGTTTTGCAGACCTCGAAACCGCAACACCGCAATGTCACCAGCCGCCCTACCTTGGTGCTGCCTCAACCTGTCTCTTCGTCCATGCCGCCGGTGCTCCCGGTTCTGTTTCTTCCCCCTCTCCGATCCCGGTGCATGATTCTCCTGCTCAGGGTATGGGAATCCAAAGCCCAGGAAGACCTCTTTTTGCCGGAGGCCAGCCGGCTGCTCCCACGATCCCAGCTCTTGACCCAAGGCAGGCCAACTCAAGAGCCGTGGGGCAGCCTTTTCGGGAAGTCCCCGGGGTCTGGGGTCCAGACGGAGCCCGTTGTGCTTGCGGGAGCCATGCCGGCGGCGGTGCGTTGTGGCTCGCAGCTGTGGCGTCCAAGCATCCCGGCTTGGGAAGGTGTTGGCTACTTCGGGGAGGCTGGAAACCACAGCCGGACCAGAGTCCAAAGCATTTGCAAGGCTGATAGTCAGGATGCAGAAGACCAGGATGGAGGAGAAGGAGATGGAAATGCAAGCCATGTTTCCAGATGCTGAGGGTCACCTGTAATGGAAGCAGAATGATAATACGGTGGGTCCTTGGTATCCACTGGGGTTTAGTTCCAGGAACCCTCCCATGAATAGAAAAATCCATGGATGCTCAAGTCCCATTAAATACAAATACAGATGGATGCTCAAGTCCTGTGAAATCCAATAGGATAGCAAAATGGTATCTCTTATATCAAATGCTTTGCCTTTTGCTTTTTTGGAATATACAGCAGGCCCTTGGTATCCGCCGGGGTTTGGTTCCAGGACCCTCCATGGATACCAAAATCCATGGAAGTCCCATTCAATACAATGGCGTCCCTTATATCGTATGGCACAATAAAGGTTTGCTTTTTGGAATTTCCATATTTACGTAAATCTTTGAAAGCCACGGATGCTTGAATCCATGGATAAAAAAAATGTGGATATGGAAGGCTGACTATAATAATATTGATATATGAAAATGTCAGTTGACGTAAATGTCAGTTGTACAGTCAGCCCTCCTTATCTAGCAATATTTTTTATCCATAGAGTCCACCATCCGCAGCTTGAAAATATTCCTAATAATAGTGTAAACCTTGATTTTCCCATTTTAGATAAGGGACACCATTTTGATGTGCCATTGTCTTTAAAGGGACTTGAGCATCTGTGGGTTTTGTTATCCATGGAGAGTCCTGGAGCCAAAGCCCAGCGGATGCCAAGGACCCACTGTATTTATTTTAACAATTTATCTTCTCTGTAACAGAACCTTAATCAATATTATGATTTAAAAATTAAAAAAGAAGTAATGCCGTCTTTGTGACATGGTCGGGGTTTGCTTTTGGTGACGTCGCAAGGCGTCTTCCAGGACTCTCTGGGGCCGGATTTGGCAACCTCATCCATAATGCATAACTTTCCATGCTGAGTTTGGTTTTGGAGTTATCCAAGGAATATGTGCGCAAAGGGGTTTTCATATGGAAATGAAGGTAATCAATCATTTGGGGAGGAACGTTCCTCTGATAGGAGAACAGTGCCACCTGAAAGAGGGCCCCTGTCGCCGCACGCCAGCTGTTGTGCCAAGCTGTTTTGTGGGTCTGTTTTCAAAATGCCAAGCCAGGATGGCATCTAGGCCTATTCTCCGACCCATTCGCAGCTGGTTCGCTTTCAATGAAAGAATGCCAGGAAGGGAAAAAGAGAAGCCAGAGCAGATGGCCAACTTTCCAAGCTTTGCAGGTGGCTTAAAATTTCGCCTCCCTCTGCGCCAACCTTCCAGGCAAAACCTTCTAGGAAACGCCATGCGCCTTGTTCGAAACTCATGTCTGGGTTGTGTCGCTTAGGACTTAGGCTAAAGGATGGAGATCACTTTCTAGAGCCAAAATTACGTCCCTAAAAAGATTTCTTCATGAAAAAATGTCTTCCGCCACATGTGTGAACTTCGGTTCCGGCCGCCATTCCCTCCTCGCGCACATGTCCGAGGCGTCCATCCCCGTTCAATGAATCCCCAATCCATCGGTGCCAAAAACGGACCCCTGAATGGGACTTGGCAGGGACGCGAGGATGATGTATGAGCCTCTCGGAAGCGCATGGCACCGGCCAAGCTGCGCACGCCAGCCGCCATGCGGTGAAGGAGCTGGAAACGGGGGGAAGAGCATTGTGTTGCCTGAAATGAGCTCTCCGTACCCCGCTGGGCCCGTCTCCATCTGCTTTTCCCCCTTTCCCCGAAGGCCAGGATACCAGGCGATGCCGGGGCCTGGGAGAGAAACCCAAAAGCGAGAGAGATGGACATGCTTCGCCGGGTTGGTGCTACCCGCCGAGGAAGGCCTCTGGCGCATACAATGCGCCGAGAAGCTTCCTAAGGGAGAGAAAAGACACCCCCTAAGGACCCATTCTCCAAAGCCCTTTCTTCCCTTCTTCTTCGCTATTATCTTCCGGATGATTTCCTGCACATTCAGATCGGTTTTTGTGAAGCCGGTGCCTCCTGGGTCCGACCCGTTTTCGGTGCCAGCCTTGGCATCCCTTTCTTTGCAAACCAAGACACCCCCAGTCCTAGATCTTTTTCTTTCCTTTCTGCCACCCAGCTATTCACGATTGTTCTTCTGAATCGGAGATATGGACATTGTACAATCCAAACCCAGCTTGGGAAAAGTTGTTATCCGCCGTCACAGTTGGCTTTGGCTTATGGGGAGACCACCATCAGGTCTTGTAAACTCAGGTCTTGCATGGCATAGGGAAAATACAAAGGGAGATTGCATTACAGGGGGATTGGTTCGCTCAAGGAAGCCACAGCTGCCCCGAGTTTGCAAGACCTGGCTTTGCAAGGTCTGAGTGTGCAAGACCTGACTTTGCAAGACCTGACTTTGCAAGACCTGACTTTGCAAGACCTGAGTTTGCAATGCTTGACTTTGCAAGACCTGACTTGCAAAGTCTGGGCAGCCATGCTTTCCTTGAGTGTGTCATTTAACCTATAATGCAATCTCTATTTTCCCCCTTCATCTTGTATGACTCTTATCAGCCTCTTTCCTTCCATTGCTTCTGTTCAACAAGTATTATTAATTTTATTATTATTATTATTATTATTATTATTACTACTACTACTACCACTACTACTACTAGGCCTTTTCCCAACGCTTGTGCAATGGGGAACTGCTGCCATCTGGGGTCTGACCTATTGATCTTTGCGACTTCTTGACCTTGTGATTGATCGACTGTAAAATGAAAGAGAAAGAGGTGCATTGATGCCAAATTAATTTCACTGGGAATAATAAAAAGGATCCTGATTCCCTACCAGTAAAGAAGACTCATTGCAATCGATCAATCAATCAATCAATCAGTCTGTCAATCAGTCCAACATCGGATCTATCCCCGGGACTTTTATGCCTCCGACTTCCAAGTCTGCGCTTGTTTCGGCAAAGCCCCTTTCTAATCCTATTTGCACAGCGCATTGGCTCGGACCATGCCATTTCATGTGCCGCCGTGCAGAGAGCACATCGCCTGCTATTTGGAGATGGATGGAGACGCGGATCATAGACGGACAAAGAGACAAAGCCTCCGCAGCAAGAAATAAATGTCTAGCAAAATCAGCAAGTTGGCACCTGAGGCTTTATAAAGCAAGGCAATACCTCTCTGTCTGTCTGTCTGTCTGTCTGTCTCTTTCTCTCGCTAACCATTCATCATCATTTGTTCATGTCTTTCTCTATGCGGCTTAACAGAGTTATTATTGATTTAGTCCAATTTTTATTGCATTACAATTTAGGGATTATATAAAACGTCAACATTTAAAAATAGCAACGCAGTGATCTATCTATCTATCTATCTATCTATGACTATCTATCTAGTTATCTG
>NC_056528.1:1927312-1929514 GCF_019175285.1 Sceloporus undulatus | reverse complement strand
ATAGCTGTAGTTTATCTATCTATCTATCTATCTATCTATCATCATTATCTGTAGCTAGTTTCCCCCAGCTCTCTTTCTCCCCCTCTGACTATCTATCTATTGAAAAGCTATATCAGTTTATTATCTATAGTTATCTATATCTATGTACTGTCTATCTATCTTCAATCCTATCTGTAGCTAGTTCTCTCTCTCTCTCCCTATTACTATATTTATTGAATAGCTGTAGCTATATCTATTGATTATCTATAGTTATCTATGTCTACTATCTATCTATCTATGGGTCTATCTTATCTGTAGCTAGTTCTCTTTCTTTCTGACTATTACTATTTACTGAACTAGGTATATCTATTTATTATATATAGTTATCTATATCTGTCTACATACAGTCTATAGCTATCTATCTATCTATCTATCTATCTATCTATCTATCTATCTCTCATAGCTAGTTCTCTCTCTTTCTCTCTGCTTACCTATTACTATTTATTGAATTGTGGTAAATATATCTATTTATTACATATATAGTTATCTATGTCTGTCTACATACTATCTATAGCTATCTATCTATCTATTTTATCTGTAGCTAGTTCTCTCTCTTTCTCTCTATTTAATAGCTATAACTATATCTATTTATTATCTATTTCTACCCACTATTTATTATTATTTATTTCCACCCACTATCTATCCATCCATCTATCTATCTATCCATCTATCTATCTACCTACCTACCTACCTACCTATCTATTTTATATCTGTAGACAGTTCTGCCTATACCTGTCTGTCTGTCTATCTATCTATAGGGGGAAAGTGGGGTATAAATACAGAACAATAACAGTAATAACCACAATAACAGCATAGCTATCCATCCTTATCTGTAAACCCATATCTATCTATCCTTCTATTTATCTATCTATCTCTTGCTCTCTCTCTTTCTGCCTATCTCTCCATCCACCTGATAACTATCTATCTACCTATCTCTCTAATAATTACCCATTGCTCTATCCATCTCTACCTACCTATTTATCTATTCCTTGATCCATATCTCTCAATAGCAATTCCTCCCTTTATCTCTTCTTCCCAAATGCAGAATAAAAACCCTTGCACCCCAAAATAACCCCCTGACCCCCTTTGGACCTCTATCTATCTATCTATCTATCTATCTATCTATCTCTACCTATCTATCTATCATCATCATCATCATCATCATCATCATATCTATCTATCTATCTATCTATCTATCTATCTATCTATCCTCTCTTTCTCTCTCTCATTTATATCTGTCTATCATATCTATCCTTTTTATCGCTAAACCACCTTGACCCCTGTTTTTGGGGAGAGTCAGCCCCCCCAAACCCTACTTGCAGCCTTTGCTGACTCCAAATGGGTCACTTTTTCTGCCCCCATCAAAACTCACCTACTTTTTGCAAAGTCCAGCAGAGGAGAAGGAGGATGGCAGAGGGATGGGAGACCGACCCTGTTGGCTCTCCTTCCAAGAACCCCAAAGGCCAGGCTAGGCTCTTTCTGTCTCCTCCTTTTCCTTGCCCCAAACCAGAAGGCTCTCTGGGGCTGGAAGAGGAAAGACTGCAAACTTGAAGCACTCAGATTGGGGGAAAGCCTGGGCTGGAAGCCTCATCTTTGGCAGAAGGGGAGGGGTCTGGGACCCCCCTTTCTTTCTAGGGGGGGTTTAATAATAACAATAAATACCCCAAAGTGGGGGGGAGACCAAGGGGGAGGGCCAGGCAAGAAGAGGGAGGGGCCTGGGAAATCCATAGACAGACAGACAAAGGAGACAAAGAGGGACTCTGGGACCCAGGACCAGAGGAGGGTGCTCTAGGTCTCTCCCATTGCTGGGGTTGTTATGGGGCAGGACTGGTCCCCCCTCTCTGAACCTCCACTTCAGGTTTTTGGGGGGGATGTGTCTTTGTGACCCCTTCCCCCCTCCTCCATCCTTCCCCATCCTCCTCCCTGGCAGTGCATTGTGGGAAACTCCCTAAGGATGCTCAAGGGAAGGGAGGCAACAATGGGACCCAGGGAAGGAAGGAAGGAAGGAAGGAAGGAAGGAAGGAAGGAAGGAAGGAAGGACAGATAAGAGATAGGAAGAGGAAGGAAGGAAAGAAGGAGAAGAAGGCTAAGAGATAGGAAGGAAGGAAGGAAGGAGAAGGATGGATAGATAAGAGATAGGTAGAGGAAGGAAGGAAGGAAGGA
>NC_056528.1:1917983-1926912 GCF_019175285.1 Sceloporus undulatus | reverse complement strand
TGCTCTAGGTCTCTCCCATTGCTGGGGTTGTTATGGGGCAGGACTGGGGGGGCTTCAGGGTCCCCCCTCTCTGAACCCCCACTTCAGGTTTTTGGGGGGGATGTGTCTTTGTGACCCCTTCCCCCCTCCTCCATCCTTCCCCATCCTCCTCCCTGGCAGTGCATTGTGGGAAACTCCCTAAGAATGCTCAAGGGAAGGGAGACAACAATGGGACCCAGGGAAGGAAGGAAGGAAGGAAGGAAGGAAGGAAGGAAGGAAGGAAGGAAGGACAGATAAGAGATAGGAAGAGGAAGGAAGGAAAGAAGGAGAAGAAGGCTAAGAGATAGGAAGGAAGGAAGGAAGGAGAAGGATGGATAGATAAGAGATAGGTAGAGGAAGGAAGGAAGGAAGGAAGGAAGGAAGGAAGGAAGGATAAGAGATAGGAAGAGGAAGGAAGGAAGGAAGGAAGGCTAAGAAATAGGAAGGAAGGAAGGAGAGAGACCTACCTCTGAAGAGACCCAATTATGCCCTAGGCTTTGACCAGGCTTTGGCGCCAGCGCCATTATTCCTTTCCTGGGGCGCCCTCTGGTGGCGGAAAGGGAGCCATTTTACTGGTACTGTATTTTACTGGCATTTTACCAGTGTTTTACCCGCCATTTTACTGGTGTTTTATTGGCATTTTATAATAACAATAACAATAATGAATATAAACAGTAAAATAAATTTAATTCAAATAAAATTAATAATAATTATAATAATAATAACAATTTAAATAAAATTAATAATAATAACAAATAAAAATAAACATAAAAATGAAAATGAAAAATAAATAAAATAATTTAAATAAAATTAATAACAGTAACAGATAAAAATAAAAATAATTTAAATAAAATTCATAGCAAATAAAAATAATAAAAATAATTTAAACAATAATTCAATAATTTAAATAATAATAATATAAAAATAAATTTAATACAATAATAATAATAACAAATAACATAAAATAATAAAATAATTTAAATAAAATTAATAATAATAAATAAATAATAAAAGTAATTTAAATAAAATTATTAACAATAATAATAACAAAAATGAATAAAAATAAAATTAAAATTATAGGTGTTTGAGGAGCAGTGGTGTCACACACATCCTAGTGACGTCGCTGAAACAAGTCACACTCTCTCAGCCTCAGAGGAAGCCAACAGAGAAGAGGGGATGCTGTTGAGCAGAAAGGTCCGGGCGCTAGGACCCCGGGGCGCTTGAAAGGCTGCTGCTGCTGCTGCTGCTCCTCCTTCTGCTGCTTTGTGCCTCATCTGCCTTTGAGAGCCTCGGAGGAGGAAGCAAGGCAGGAAGCCTGGGCTGCATGGAAAGGTCCCTGGAAAACCCCCTGGAAGGAAAGGCTGGAAGGGAGACCCACAGAGAGGAGCAGCCTTGCCCCTGATCCTCAATAGGATTACTCAGAAGTAAGCCCCACTCTTCCCCAGCAAAACCCAGCCATGCATTGCTCTGCTTTTTGCATGCACCAATATTGTGCTTTATTAGCCTTTGCTTTGCTGCAACCCTGGAGTTGGTTTTAATTTTAATTATTACAATTAGTTATTTTTTAATAACTCTTACATTGAGCCTGAAGCAAGGCCCACCCTTTGCAAGGCCAAGAGTCCAGCGAAAAGGAAGAGAAAAAACAACAGCAGCATTGTGTTGTTGTGTTTTGCAAAACAACAACAACAACAACAGGGTTGAAAGGTAGAAAGGGGAGGTTTGGCTTTTCTTGCATGCCTTGTCCTCTCCAAGGCAGCTGCCTCCCAAGGCAGCAAAAGTGTGTTGTTGTTGTTGTGTGTTTTGCAAAACAACAACAACAACACAAGGTTGGGGGGGTGTTGTTTGGCTTTTGTTGCATGCATTTTCCTCTCCTAAAAGGGAGTATAAATAAAGCTTAATAATAATAAACAAAATGCATGTGCACCAAAACAGCCAAAAGCAAAAGTGTTACAAAGGTATTATTATTATTATTATTATTATCATATTTTGGGGGGGATATCTTGGATTTTGGAGAAGGCCTCCTCCGCCGGCAATAACTCATTCTCTTTTCTTTTGAGGTTGCCGCAAAGATGACCACTTTGACCCGGCAAGACCTCAACTTTGGCCAAGGTACGGTCCTAATAAGAAACGGTCCCAGATTAGGGATTAAGCATCCCAATCCATCCCAGATTAAGCCAAACCCTAAACAAGAGTCTCCTCACCCGTTCCTTTGTTTCCAGTGGTTGCAGATGTGCTTTCGGAGTTCTTGGAAGTGGCCGTCCATCTCATCCTTTACGTCCGGGAGGTTTACCCGACGGGGATCTTCCAGAAGCGGAAGAAATACAACGTACCTGTGCAGGTGAGGGCCTCCGTCGGCAGCCCCAAGGCGGACCTATGCTGTGTTTGCCACAGCTGTCCTCTGAGGCTGAGAGAGTGGGACTCGCCCAACATCATGGTTTAACTGGGATTCGAACTCTGCTCTTCCGGTTTCGTAGTCCAATGCTGAAACCACCAGCTGCAGTGTTGTTACCGGTGCATAAATGGTCCAAAACACACTGCAGAAATAACCCAGTTTGAGACTGCTTTAACAACCCTAAGCAATCTGGTGCCATAAGAAAATGCAATTCCCAGGATTGCCTAGTATTGACCCAGAGGTCTCAAACTGGATTATTTCTGCAATGTGTTTTGCACCCGAGTCCAAGTTATGACATATCCGTGCGTCGGTCTAAACTGTGGCCCTTCTTTGGACAGATGTCTTGCCACCCGGAGTTGAACCAGTACATCCAGGACACCCTCCATTGCATCAAACCGCTGCTGGAGAAGGTGAGTTTCAAAGGGTTTGCAAATGCGTTGCACTTCGTTTTATTCATCCCACGAGGTCTTTAAAAGGAGGTGTTCAGAAACTCTTGTTGGTATTATATTATTATTTTCCAGAACGACGTGGAAAAGGTGGTGGTGGTCATTCTGGACAAAGAGCATCATCCGGTGGAGAGGTTTGTGTTCGAGATCACACAGCCGCCCCTTTTGTCGATCAGGTGAGCTTTTCTTCCCCTTTTGCCGATGTTGCGACCTTGCCACAATTTCGCCGCATGTCGGATCAGTGTTGGTTTTGTGGGCCGAGATGCTGATCAGACCGAATCGTAGGATGTCCTGTCCGGCGGCAATCGGTTGCGTCCGAGAAAAATAAGACTTAATACGGTCGCAGTAGGTTTGGTCGGTATTTGGATGGGAGACCACTAAGGAATATCAGGTGCCAGGGCTCTGTTTCAGAGGAAGAAACTGGCCAAAGCACTTCTAAAGATACTGGAGAGAACACTGCTATAGGTCTCCAGTGCAACTCTATGGTCAATGTGACGTTGAAGGCTTTCTATGGCTGGCATCCATCGTTATTTATGGTGTTCCCTGGAGGGAAGTGACCAGTGGGGTCCCACAGGGCTCTGTCCTGGGCCCAGTGTTATTCAACATCTTTATCAATGACCTGGATGACAGAATTGGGAGCATACTTATCAAATTTGCAGGTGACACCAAATTAGGAGGAATAGTTAATACCCCAGAGGACAGGATCAAGATTCAAAATGATCTGAATAGACTAGAAAGCTGGGCCAAAGCTAACAAAATGAAATTCAACACGGAGAAATGTAAAGTACTGCACTTAGGGTGGAAAAATGAAATGCACAGATATAGGATGGGTGACACCTGGCTGAATGAAACTACATGTGAAAGGGATCTAGGAGTCCAAGTAGACCACAAGTTGAACATGAGTGAACAGTGTGATGCGGCAGCTAAAAAAGCCAATGCAATTCTAGGCTGCATCAATAAAAGTATAGTGTCTAGATCAAGGGAAGTCATAGTGCCACTGTATTCTGCTTTGGTCAGGCCCCACCTAGAATATTGTGTCCAGTTCTGGGCGCCACAATTCAGAAAGGACATTGAGAAACTGGAGCCATGTGTCCAAAGGAGGGCGACAAAAATGGTGAAGGGTCTGGAAACCATGAATCCCTATGAGGAAGGACTCAGGGAGCTGGGGATGTTTAGCCTGGAGAAAAGAAGGTTAAGAGGTGATATGATCGCCCTGTTTAAATATTTGAAGGGATGTCATATTGAAGAGGGAGCAAGCTTGTTTTCTGCTGCTCCAGAGAACAGGACCCGGAACAATGGATGCAAGCTCCAGGAAAAGAGATTCCAGCCCAACATTAGGAGGAACTTCCTGAGAGTAAGGGCTGTTTGACAGTGGAACATACTCCTTCCTCGGAGGGTGATAGAGTCTCCTTCCTTGGAGGTCTTTAAACAGAGGCTGGATGGCCATCTGTCAGGGATGCCTTGATTTGGATTTCCTGCATGGCAGAAGAAGGGGGTTGGACTGGATGGCCCTAGTGGTCTCTTCCAACTCTATGATTCTATGTTCTAGAAGAGTTTATTACTGACGTTGCGCCAGCAGCATCTGTGGCTTTGGCATCTTCAGGTAAATGCCAGCCACAGATGAAGATGCCAGCCGCAGCTGTGGGCGAAATGTCAGGAATAAACTCTTCTAGAACATGGCCACATATACCCAAAAAACCATAAACATCTATAGTCAACCATACAATCACACTGAGAAGTGTTTCCTCTATGTCCCTCTACATCCTCCATAGTCGAATCTATAAACTGGGTTTGTTTCCGTTCGCGATCTTTACCCGCATCTTCAATTCCTTCCCTTTATTAGTGCGGATTCCCTTCTCAACCACGTGGAGCAACTCTTGCGTGCCTTCATTTTGAAGATCAGTGTCTGCGACGCTGTGTTGGACAACAACCCTCCAGGTAGGACGGCCGGCCACGTTTCCTCTCTTCTCTTGCTTAGACCCAATAGTGTTTTGGGATTTCTTTAATTTGGTGTCGCAAAAGACAACTGAGATGGACGTTAACCCTCGTCCTTTACATCCTTCATTAAGTGCCCCTAGGTTTTGCCCTTGACGTATCCATGGGTCATATCAAAAATCCAAATTATGGCCCCAAAATCTGTCCTCGACTTATAGATGAGGTCGAGTATATATATTAAATATGTTAAAAACCAAACAATTGTTTTTAACAGCTGTTGCCTATATACGTAATCCCCCCTTTTTCCGTAGGCTGTACTTTCACCGTTTTGGTCCACACCCGAGAAGCTGCCACTCGCAACATGGAGAAGATCCAAGTGATCAAGGTAAAAGATGGGAGGATCGCAAGGTCTTGGAAAGTCTGGGATCTCTCTTTGGTTGTTGAGAGCAATTCCTCTTATGCGTAACGTATTCTTCCTCAATGCTCATAGTTGAAATTGAACTTGTCGCTTCATCGCCATACCCACAAGTTTTGCATTCCTATGGCTATTTGTGCATGAGGTCCTTTCTGAGCACCAGTTTGCTCCATGTGTCTGAAGAAGTAGACCAAGTCTACCAAAGCTTCCGCTACAACTTCTGCACAGTGATCCTCAAACTTTGCTCCTCCAGATGTTTTGGGTTTCGCCTCCATCTTGGCCAACGGTCAGGGATTCTGGGAGCTGAAGTCCAAAATACATGGAGGACCAATGTTTGGGAACCGCTGGACGAACCAGTGGATCCAAATTACAAATGAAGAGATTCTGTTTAAAACATCAGGAATAACGTTTTGACAGTAATTGTAGATGGACATCCTTGGAGGGCGGTGGACTCCCCTCCTTTGGAGATGGTTAAACAGAGGTTGGATGGCCACCTTTCAGGAGAGCTTTAGATGTATATTCCTACAAAGCCAAGGGTTGGATTGGATGGCCCTTGGGGTCCCTTCCAACGCTGTGATTAATTCTGTATACAAAATGCAGTGATATAGTCCCCCTCCTAGTTGGAACATCACAAAGTCTTCCCATACTGTCCAGAATGCACATATTTCCCACATTGCAGGGGACTATTCGGTTGCCACTGGTTGGGAGTCAGGGCATCTCCGGTCATGTGCGGACCAAGCGCAACCAAATGAATCTCTCTTCTTTTTGCCCGGAAGGATTTCCCTTGGATCCTGGCAGACGAACAAGATGTCCACATGCGCGATCCCCGCCTGATCCCACTGAAGACCATGACGTCGGATCTTCTAAAGGTGAGTCCTTTGGAGCTTGCGAGGCGGCAAAGTTGGACCGTATTTTGGGACCACAAAGTCCCAGAATCCCAGATTTTCTTAGTCCAAAACTCCGTCACAAAAATGCGCCACGAAGTATGAAGGGCCGACTGTATATTTAACCAAGTCCTCCAAGGGATCTTGTAGCACCTTTAAGACTAACTGAAAGAAAGAATCCAATAGCATGAGCTTTCCTAGATTTCTTGCGGTTAGATGAGGATTTCCCCCCCATATTATATTAGTATAATAAGACATTGCAGCTCTGACTAGTTTTAATATGCCATTTTATTTGTCTTTTATGTATATTTGTAACTATTTGTAATGTATATTCACATGTTTCTGGATAGAGGATAAATGCAACACATAGAGCTGTGATCCCTGAGTCTTTTGTCGCTCGGAAACATTGATTCTCTGGCAATTCTTTTTTACTCGTATTTAGATGTCTCTGGTGCAAATTTTACCGGTCTGTAATTGTAATAAACAATATCTATTTATCTATATTTAAGTATCCAATCCAGAACTTTGATTTTTGGGTTGCTTAATACATAATGATTTCTCTTTCTCTCCCGTTTCAGATGCAGCTGTATGTAGAAGAGCGAGCTCAGAAAGGCACCTGAACCGGATGGTCTCCGTTTTTTAAACCTTTCCAAGGAATTTTCCATGTGTGCGATTGTGTTGTTTTGTTTTCTGCAAAGTGCTCTTATGCAAAATGGTACAAGTCCTCCAATCCTGAAGGCAAAATCCTGTAGGAACAAACTCCTACCTCCTTCAACAAATCAAGTTTCTAGACCTGGTTTTTAAACTGTGTTCCAGAACATGGTGCTTGTTTTTAGTGTGGGGTTTTGAGCCTTAAAATGCCGCTTATATAAGACTTGGTTTGATTCAAGAACTCATCCGTTATTGTTTTAGTTGTGTCTCGAGTGTTTTGTGATTTGTGACTGAGACCTTGCATGGGATAAAACCTTGCACAGTCCTTGTGTATCCACTGTGATATTTTTATTTGGCTATCAATAAACATTTATGGACTAAGTGGATCCTCAAATCCATCCTCCACTTTGTCTTTCCAACCTTTCCGTTTCTCCTTTGGTCTCTATCCGCACGCTTTTGCATCTGAGGTCTAATCTGCACCGCAGAAATAATGCACTTTTGGCATGGCTTTAACTGCCACATGGCCGCATGATGTGGGATCCCTGGGATTTGCAGTTCGCTGTGGCCCCGGAGCGGGCGAAATTAAATGCAGAACTACAAATCCTTGGACTCAACCCTGAAGAAGCATCGATAGATGTCTAGTCTGGCTGCCACCGTTGTGCAAATTCGAGGGAGGTTTTGCCCACAGACTGCGCAAGAGAAGCATTGGAAAAGGGGCTAAGTATTATACAGATAGATAGAAACAGATGCGTATGTAAAATAAAACCGAATGCGGCGGAGCGTCCCTTCTTCACCCGGCCACCTCCGGCCCGAGGGTGACGCTTGTGTTGGTGACACGGACGCCGTACCAGCCTGCCCAGAATTGCGTGTCTTGGCCTCCGTGGCGGAAGAGGATGTGGCGCACGCCGGCCGGGTAGTCATGGAAAGTGTACGAAACCTGGAGGTGGAGAGGAGAAAAGGACACGGAAAACGTTTTGCAAGTTGTTTCAGACTTACGGCAACCCTATCGTTTTGTTCAGAGGAGGTTTGGCTCGCTTCCTCTGAGGCTGAGAGAGTGCGACTTGCCCATGGCAACCCAGCCATGCGCCCGTTACTGTACCTCTTGCCATTCTGCGTCGCTCCACTGCTCTATGATCACATCCTCCGGGAGGAATTCTTGGAGGACGATGTAGTCGGCCGAGAGGAGCCGCACGCTGAGCTGGTAGCGGCAGCCACAGTCAAACCGAGCAGCGTACCTGGAATCGTAGAACCACAGAGTTGGAAGGGACCTCCAAGGGGCATCCAATCTAACCCCCTTCCATGCAGGAAGACACAATCCCCTTCTGTGTTTCTCCCGTGATTTCCCTCTTCGATATATACGTGTAAGCTTACATGTACAGTCCTCTGTCCGAATTCACGGGGCATCTGTTCCAGACCTCCCCCCCGCCCCTGTGAATTTGGAAATTTGCATATATTGAAGTCCCATAGCTTTGAATGGCCGCGTGCTCCTGCGTGCGGCCATGTGTGCATGTCACTGGAGCGTGCACCATTAACTTTAATGGAGGTCACTGCGCTGGAGGACCTACAGATTCCTAGAGAGGTTTTATTTCAAGTGGTTTTTCATTTGCGTTCTCCCCCCCCCCCCTTCATGAGGGTCCTGTGCCCCGAACCCCAGCAAATGCAGAGGACCCACTGGACCTTCTTTCTTTCAGCGCCTTTCTCCTGGCTTACCAGTCCTTCACCACAATATCCGGCTTCACTTCATCCATCAGTTGGTCCCAGTAGCCTTCGCTCTTTAAGGTGATGAGCTGGCTTTTGATGCAGGACCTGAGGAACACATCCAAGACGTTACGGACCACAGTCCGAAGTGCAAAACCGCTAATGAACACAACAGCAATCCCTCTTGCTCAAGGGTGCCCATCCAGGCCTCAAAGGTGGTAGCCCCAAAGCCTAACGTTTAAGCATTTTTACCTTTCTCAGCTATTAATTTTAGGGCTTTCGACAGAAATAGTATCTGTCTTGAGTGGCTTCTGAAGTTTAGCTGCGTTGAGTTGCATTTGTGTATTTGTGTGCATTTTATGAATTGTATGCGCTTTGTTTTATATTTGGTCTCTGACTAAATAATTGATTGATGGACTGAATCTTGAAATGGAAGAAAATTATTATTATTATTATTATTATTATTATTATTATTATTATTATTATTATT